>NC_058081.1:282986967-283286967 GCF_014858855.1 Bufo gargarizans
TGAATGTCCCTATGTGCACCTTCAATATGATCTACCCTTTTAGGGATAGATTTCAAATAGCTCTGATATAGCAGAAACCACTAAATTATGAAATTGCTAAATTGGGAATTGTATTTCAACCCAGAACAAGAAATGTGCTTGAACGGACACTAAATAACTCGCCCAGCTACAGCACTAACGACAGATTTAGCTGGATATGAATTTGAGGCCTAGTATTTAGGCGCTGGGTGACAGGTATGGGTTTAGTGACAGAATTAGACTTGGAAATGCACAGTAGCGGGTGTGTGAAGTTATTCTGAATGACCCTATGTGCACCTTGAATATTATATACCCTTTTAGGGATAGATTTCAAATAGCTCTGATACAGCAGAAACCACTAAATTTTTAAATTGCTAAATTGGGAATTGTATTTCAACCCAGAACAAAAAATGTGCTTTGACGGACACTAAATAACTTTCCCAGCCACAACAGGACAGCGGTAACGAGAGATTTAGCGGGATATAAATTTGAGGCCTAGTATTTAGGCGCTGGGTGACCGGTATGGATTTAGTGACAGAATTAGACTGGGATATGGCCAAAAAATAACCACACTATTGCTGGTTAAATGCACTTGGTGATGGGCGCAGCTTGCCCCTGATGTAGTATATGGCCAAAAAATGAACAGACTATTGCTGGTTAAATGCACTTGGTGTCACAGCTTGACCAACCACACTACTGAGGGTTAAATGCACTTGGTGACGGGCGCAGCTTGCCCCTGATGTAGTATATGGCCAAAAAATGAACAGACTATTGCTGGTTAAATGCACTTGGTGACGGGCGCAGCTTGCCCCTGATTTAGTATATGGCCAAAAAATGAACAGACTATTGCTGGTTAAATGCACTTGGTGTGATAGCTTGACCAACCACACTATTGCTGGTTAAATGCACTTGGTGACGGGCGCAGCTTGCCCCTGATTTAGTATATGGCCAAAAAATAAACAGACTATTGCTGGTTAAATGCACTTGGTGTGACAGCTTCACCCTGATGTAGGCTTTAGCCAAAAAACAAACGCACCATTGAGGGTTAAATGCACTTGGTGACAGGCGCAGCTTGCCCCTGATGTAGTATATGGCCAAAAAATAAACAGACTATTGCTGGTTAAATGCACTTGGTGTGACAGCTTCACCCTGATGTAGGCTTTAGCCAAAAAACAACCACACCATTGAGGGTTAAATGCACTTGGTCGCAGCTTGTGCTGGCGCACCACAAGACACAAAATGGCCGCCGATCACCCCAGAAAAATGTGACTGACAAACGGTCTGGGCAGCCTAAAAACAGTGAGCAATTGAGGATCAGCAGCTCAATGATCCACAGCTGCAGATCGATCAGTTAATCAAGTCCTTTGGAGGAGTTAATCTGCCTAATCTCGCCCTACTGTCGCAGCCGCAACCTCTCCCTACGCTAATCAGAGCAGAGTGACGGGCGGCGCTATGTGACTCCAGCTTAAATAGAGGCTGGGTCACATGGTGCTCTGGCCAATCACAGCCATGCCAATAGTAGGCATGGCTGTGATGGCCTCTTGGGGCAAGTAGTATGACGCTTGTTGATTGGCTGCTTTGCAGCCTTTCAAAAAGCGCCAAGAAAGCGTCACAAAAGCGCGAAGAAAGCGACGAACACCGAACCCGAACCCGGACTTTTACGAAAATGTCCGGGTTCGGGTCCGTGTCACGGACACCCCAAAATTCGGTACGAACCCGAACTATACAGTTCGAGTTCGCTCATCCCTAGTCAGGACCTTTATGAAAACCTTCCCAGACACCTGAAGTATGTTCCAAATTTGGTGTCCAACGGTTAAGGAGTTTGGATGTCAATAGAGAACATACAGACAGAAAAGCAGACATTGTTTTTTAAAATAGAGATATGTGCACCTTTCTTAAAGATTGTGGTGCATCTGATGCCAGTGAGGGATACATTAAGACCTGTGTGTAATATGCCAGTCTTTGTAAATACTTCCCCCCATATGAAAATCTCTGGCACAGATTTCTGATGCATAATGTTGAACTAAAAGTTAACATTATAGTGTAATTACAGTGATGATAAATAATAATAACACAAGATACATGTTTGTAGGAGTTAAGATGTATCGGTTGAGCTTGGTCATGTGGTGACCTCCATGAATAAACATTATGTGCACCTCTTGCATGTGTTGACAATTTGCTTATACTGATCCAGGTCAGCAATGTGTGTGCTATGTCTGTTAGGACATACTGTAGCAAATCAACCAAAACTGTTCAAAATGTTTCCTTTGCAGTTTGACTAATGTTTTATATGAAGACAAGACTATGTTCTCTTGATGTGCCAGCTACGATGCATTTAATTATCTTATTTGTCTTTATGGCAGCTGCCTGGCACTTGCTGCAAAGTGATAACTGTCCATCTAGTTTCTTTTACCCTGTGTTTTACCACTTAATGTGTCATTGGAATCCATTTCTCATCCTAACCTTATGTTTACCTAAATTAAATTTAATTTGCAACTTCTCAGCCCGAGCCTCAAACTTCCCCAATTCCATCAGTAACATAATATTATTCGGTCCTGTGTTGATTAGCTTATAGAACTTTGTGTCCTGTGCAAACTGAAATTTTATTTTATAAGGCATTTACAAGGTCAGCAATGTTTTTAAAAGAAGGGCTCATGCACATGACTGCATGTATTTTGCAGTCTCCAAAATTGGATCCACCAAAAATACAGATGACGTCTGTGTGCATTCCGTATTTTGCGGAACAGAAAATCTTGCCCCTAATAGAATAGTACTATCCTTGTCAATAATGCGGATAATAATAGGTCATGTTCTATTTTTACGGAACGGACATACAGACTAAGGCCTCATGCACACGACCGTTGTGTGCGCCCGTGGCCGTTGTGCCGTTAGACGTTTTTTTCTGCGGCTCCATTGACTTTCAATGGGGCCGTTGAAAACTCGGCTTGTGCACCGTTTTTACACCGCGCCCGTGACCCGTGTTTCTAGGCCGTGAAAAAAATATGACCTGTCCTATTTTTTTCACGGCCAACGGTTCACGGGCCCATTCAAGTCAATGGGTCCGTGAAAATCACGGATGCACCCAAGATTGTCATCCGTGTCCGTGATCCGTGTCCGTGATCCGTGTCCGTTTTTTCCTAACATTTCAATGGCAAACTTGACTTAGAATTTTATTTCATTTTTCATGTCCGTGGATCTTCCAAAAATCACGGCAGACCCACGGAAGAAAAAACGGGCACGGATCACGGTACAACGGAACCACGTTTTGCGGAACGTTAAAAAAAACGGTCGTGTGCATGAGGCCTTACGGAAATGCAATTCACAAGGAGTAACTTCCTTTTTTTTGCGGACCCATTGAAATGAATGGTTCCGCATATGGTCTGCAAAAAAACGTAACGGACATGGAAAGAAAATATGTTTGTGTGCATGAGCCCGAAGAGACATTAATACTAACCCAAGTGCTTCCCCATTAGTAACTATGACCTGACCCAAGTATTTTTCCTTGACCCTATGGTTAGCCCAAATCTCCCATCTACTCTGGTTCCAACATTCTCATGTCATGTTTATTTAATGAATTGTACTACTCTGTATATTATTATTCATATTATCACTGATCATATAAATATATGATCTTTGTAATTATCTGTTTTATTCGTATGCAAAGTTTGAAATATTTTGTTTTAAAGTTCTACAATATTCAGCCCAAAATGTAAAATATATGTGGTTCATGGAATGGAAACATATGAACAGCAAATGATGCTGCAGCTAAATACAATATCCAAGCTGTATTTGTACTAAGGGATAAAAACAAGCTTGTCATTTGATAACACCTATCTTTTGCAGTGCTAAACACATTTTGGCATTGCCAAAAAGGCAGATGCCACCATGATAAAGGCTCATTGCACAGTTTGATCTGCATTTCTTGCAAGAATAGTACTTCACAACCTTGTTTTTTGGAGTACAATGAAAAAAATAAATAGAGGTTTCCGTAGCAGAGTATAAAGAACATTTAAAACCCACAGCATAGTTCTTAAAGAACAATTAGCCATATGTTGCCGGTTTCTAGGTTGAATTAAAATGTAGAGAACTGAAAATGTTTAAAACAATGAATGTTGACAACATGTAGATTTTAATTAGAGCTAAACTGTGAGCCACAATACTCTGGTTTAACCTTCTCACTGTGCTAAAAAGTGATCATTGCTATTAAAATGTGAAGCTGGTAACGTGACTTAAAAGAAATGCTAATAGGTAATAATAATATACTTGCCAGTCAATTGATTCTAAGGAGAAACATAAAGAAAAGTCTCTAAATCCTTTATTGCTCTTATACCTCTGATATATCACGTTTTATGCCAAGTATCATGCCACTGCTGTTTTTGCAGATGGCATCATAATGTAATATCCAGAATAATAAAGCTAATACAGTTTTATAGTTGACATATGTTTAAGATATGAGGTAAAGAATAGTTTACAGAAAATATTGTCAATAAAGGGGTCGAATGGGCATTACAAACAGGAAAAAAGCCATGAAAGCAGCATAGCAGAATAATAAAAGAGTTGTTTGAAGATCTGCATTACCACAGGTTACAAAAAGTGAAAGCTTCTGAAGCTTGAATGCCAGAGGAAAACATTATTTTTTACATAATGCATGTAGATATGACTGCCATTAGGATAGTGTTAATTAGCACTGGAGGAAATATTATTTTAACACCACAAAAAATTATTCAATTAAAATATTTCAAATCATTCAATTAAAATATTTGTTATGCCAGAGATGAAGATGATGTCATATTCATTAGTACAGTGAAGTCATGGTCAAAGGTTTTGAGAATTACATAAATATTGGAAATTGGAAAAGTTGCTGCTTAAGTTTTTATAATAGCAATCTGCATATACTCCAGAATGTTATGGAGAGTGATCAGATGAATTGCATAGTCCTTCTTTGCCATGAAAATTAACTTAATCCCCCAAAAAAACTTTCCACTGCATTTCATTGCTGTCATTAAAGGACCTGCTGAGATCATTTCAGTAATCGTCTTGTTAACTCAGGTGAGAATGTTGACGAGCACAAGGATGGAGATCATTATGTCAGGCTGATTGGGTTAAAATGGCAGACTTGACCTGTTAAAAGGAGGGTGATGCTTGAAATCATTGTTCTTCCATTGTTAACCATGGTGACCTGCAAAGAAACGCGTGCATCCATCATTGCGTTGCATAAAAATGGCTTCACAGGCAAGGATATTGTGGCTACTAAGATTGCACCTCAATCAACTTTTTATAAGATCATCAAAAACTTCAAGAAAAGAGGTTCAATTCTTGTTAAGAAGGCTTCAGGACATCCAAGAAAGTCCAGCAAGTGCCAGGATCGTCTCCTAAAGAGGTTTCAGCTGCGGGATCGGAGTGCCACCAGTGCAGAGCTTGCTCAGGAATGGCAGCAGGCAGGTGTGAGTGCATCTGCTTGCATAGTGAGGCGAAGACTTTTGGAAGATAGCCTGGTGTCAAGAAGGGCAGCAAAAAAGCCACTTCTCTCCAAAAAAAACATCAGGGACAGATTGATCTTCTGCAGAAAATATGGTGAATGGACTGCTGAGGACTGGGGCAAAGTCATATTCTCCGATGAAGCCTCTTTCCGATTGTTTGGGGCATCAGGAAAAAGGCTTGTCCGGAGAAGAAAAGGTGAGCGCTACCATCAGTCCTGTGTCATGCCAACAGTAAAGCATCCTGAGACCATTCATGTGTGGGGTTGCTTCTCATCCAAGGGAGTGGGTTCACTCACAATTTTGCCCAAAAACACAGCCATGAATAAAGAATAGTACCAAAACACCCTCCAACAGCAACTTCTTCCAACAATCCAACAACGGTTTGGTGAAGAACAATGCATTTTCCAGCACGATGGAGCACCGTGCCATAAGGCAAAAGTGATAACTAAGTGGCTGGAGGACCAAAACGTTGACATTTTGGGTCCATGGCCTGGAAACTCCCCAGATCTTAATCCCATTGAGAACTTGTGGTCAATCCTCAAGAGGTGGATGGACAAACAAATACTCACTAATTCTGACAAACTCCAAGAAGTGATTATGAAAGAATGGGTTGCTATCAGTCAGGAATTGGCCCAGAAGTTGAGAGCATGCCCAGTCGAATTGCAGAGGTCCTGAAAAAGAAGGGCCAACCCTGCAAATACTGACTTTTTGCATAAATGTCATGTAATTGTCGATAAAAGCCTTTGAAACGTATGAAGTGCATGTAATTATATTTCACTACATCACAGAAACAACTGAAACAAAGCTCTAAAAGCAGTTTAGCAGCAAACTTTGTGAAAACTAATATCTGTGCCATTCTCAAAACTTTTGGCCATGACTGTACATTCCTATGTACAATGTTATAAAATGTGTTGACCCAATTTACTCTATTCATATATAGTTACATAATACAGTTGAAAAAATTCCAACAAGTTTAAAAAAAGAACAGGTGGAGATGTGAATTTTGGGAAAAGAGATTCTATACATGCCAGCACTCCCTCGTGTCTTCCATGCCACACCTCTGGCCCTGCCTCATGCCAATTGTCTACATGCCAGTGCTCCCTCGTATTATCCACGCCACGACCCCAGGCCTGCCCCCTCACACAGCTACTCAAGTGCTTTCATCCTTCACAGACGCCAAGTGCCATCTGTCCTGCACTTGTATATATGCCTCTCCCCTCAGTGCTCATCAGCTGTTCCACAGGGTCCATTACTCTTCATCTGCATTCCTTCCTGGTAAGCTAGTCTCCTATACATACCAGATATACAGTACAGACCAAAAGTTTGGACACACCTTCTCATTCGAGTTTTCTTTATTTTCATGACTATGAAAATTGTAGATTCACACTGAAGGCATCAAAACTATGAATTAACACATGTGGAATTATATACATAACAAAAAAGTGTGAAACAACTGAAAATATGTCACATTCTAGGTTCTTCAAAGTAGCCACCTTTTGCTTTGATTACTGCTTTGCACACTCTTGGCATTCTCTTGATGAGCTTCAAGAGGTAGTCACCTGAAATAGTCTTCCAACAGTCTTGAAGGAGTTCCCATAGATGCTTAGCACTTGTTGGCCCTTTTGCCTTCACTCTGCGGTCCAGCTCATCCCAAAACCATCTTGATTGGGTTCAGGTCCGGTGACTGTGGAGGCCAGGTCATCTGGCGCAGCACCCCATCACTCTCCTTCATGGTCAAATAGCCCTTACACAGCCTGGAGGTGTGTTTGGGGTCATTGTCCTGTTGAAAAATAAATGATGGTCCAACTAAACGCAAACCGGATGGAATAGCATGCCGCTGCAAGATGCTGTGGTAGCCATGTTGGTTCAGTATGCCTTCAATTTTGAATCAATCCCCAACAGTGTCACCAGCAAAGCACCCCCACACCATCACACCTCCTCCTCCTCCATGCTTCACGGTGGGAACCAGGCATGTAGAGTCCATCCGTTCACCTTTTCTGCGGCGCACAAAGACACGGTGGTTGGAACCAAAGATCTCAAATTTGGACTCATCAAACAAGCACAGATTTCCACTGGTCTAATGTCCATTCCTTGTGTTCTTTAGCCCAAACAAGTCTCTTCTGCTTGTTTCCTGTCCTTAGCAGTGGTTTCCTAGCAGATATTCTATTATGAAGGCCTGATTCACACAGTCTCCTCTTAACAGTTGTTCTAGAGATGTGTCTGCTGCTAGAACTCTGTGTGGCATTGACCTCTAATCTGAGCTGCTGTTTACCTGCGATTTCTGAGGCTGGTGATTTGGATGAACTTATCCTCCGCAGCAGAGGTGACTCTTGGTCTTCCTTTCCTGGGGTGGTCCACATGTGAACCAGTTTCTTTGTAGCGCTTGATGGTTTTTGTGACTGCACTTGGGGACACTTTCAAAGTTTTCCCAATTTTTCGGACTGACTGACCTTAATTTCTTAAAGTAATTGTGGCCACTCGTTTTTCTTTACTTAGGTGCTTTTTTCTTGCCATAATACAAATTCTAACAGTCTATTTAGTAGGACTATCAGCTGTGTATCCACCTGCCTTCACCACAACGCAACTGATGGTCCCAACCCCATTTATAAGGCAAGAAATCCCACTTTCTAAACCTGACAGGGCACACCTGTGAAGTGAAAATAATTTCGGGTGACTACCTCTTGAAGCTCATCAAGAGAATGCCAAGAGTGTGCAAAGCAGTAATCAAAGCAAAAGGTGGCTACTTTGAAGAACCTAGAATATGACATATTTTCAGTTGTTTCACACTTTTTTTGTTATGTATATAATTCCACATGTGTTAATTCATAGTTTTGATGCCTTCAGTGTGAATCTACAATTTTCATAGTCATGAAAATAAAGAAAACTCTTTGAATGAGAAGTTGTGTCCAAACTTTTGATCTGTACTGTATGTGATTTATTATTACTCTTTTCATACTTAACTTCCCTGTACCTTGTTTATCTATATTATACCATTTTGTCAATATATACAGTATGATTCTAGGAGATGGAAAACTCAGCGGCTCAACCTCTCACCGTAAATGGAAAAGGTCCTCACCTAAATTGCCCACCCTTAGGCCCAAAGTGAAAACGTAAAGGTCAAAAGAAAAGGGGCACACTCAGATGGGTGCACTTCAATAGACAATAATATACAATTTATTAAAACCTAAAAACATAATGCCTAAAAATGGACATACATAAAATATATATAAGCATAATAATCATGAGTCCCGTGTACCAGTGCACCACTATGTACTTGTCCAAGGGTGATTCCTATAGCAACTATGCCAGCTGTATATAAATGAAGTGCAGCCCATGCTGATGAATAGGAGAGATGGCACATATATCACCTATGACGGCTGTATAGCACTAGAAATGCAGCACATGCACCAGTGTACCGCAATATATAAGGAGATAGTACAATTAGCACCTAAACCAACTGTATATCACTTATTGTGCAACACATGCATGACAATATCCTGGTGGCCTTAGAAGCAGCTGATTGACATTGTATATTATAATTTAATCTACCATCCACAAGGACACCCAAATCCTTTCCTATAAGTGACTCTCCCAGTGCTACATCACCTAGGACATAAGAAACACAGAGATTATTACTACCAAGATGCATAACTTTACATTTGTCCACATTGAACCTCATTTGCCAAGTTGATGCCCAATCACTCAGAGTGTTCAAGTCAGCTTGTAGTTTGTGGACATCTTCCATAGACCGTACAGTTCTACACATTTTATTGTCATCTGCAAAAATAGATATGGTGCTATTAATCCTGTCCTCAATATCATTAATAAATAAATTAAATAATAAAGGGCCCAGCACTGAACATTGGGGTACACCACTTATAACCTGGGGCCATTCTGAATAGGAATCATTGACCACAACTCTGGACACAGTCCTTCAGCTAGTTTTCAATCCAATTACAAACTATACTTTCCAAGCCAATAGACCTTACTTTACTTATTTAGCGTCTATGAGGGACAGTATCAAAAGCCTTTGCAAAATCCAGAAACACTACATCCACAGCCGCCCCTCTGTCCAGGCTACTACTCACTTCCTCATAAAAACAAATCAGGTTAGTCTGACAACTTCTGTCCTTGGTAAACCCATGCTGGTTATCACTTATAATATTATTTATAGTCACATACTCCTGTATATAGTCCCTTAAGATTCCTTCAAACATTTTTCCCACAACAGAAGTTAAACTAACTGGTCTATAATTACCTGTGGAGGACCTTGATCCTTTTTTGAATATGGGCACCACATTTGCCTTGCGCAAATCACTTGGCACTGTACTAGTCCCTATGGCACTGTACTAGTCCCTAGAGAATCCTTAAAAATTCTAAACAGGGGCACAGCAATGAATGAACAGAGCTCTTTAAGCACTCTTGGGTTTAATCCATCTGGACCCAGAGTTTTGTTCACATTTACCCTATTTAACTTCTCTTGGACCATATCTACAGTAAGCCAATTGAGTATATCACTGGATTAACTAACAACCCCACGCCACAAATATCAGTTTCTTTCTCTTCTTTTGTATATACAGAGCTAAAAAAAAACAATTTAGGAACTCTGCCTTTTCCTTATCTTCAGTAATTATTTAGGGGACCTACCTGCTAAGACCTAAGTTTTTTAGCATTTATATATTTAAACATCTTTTGGGGATTTGTTTTGCTTTCTTTTGCTACCTGCTGTTCGTTTTGTATCTTTGCAAATTCTATCTTCTTTTTGCAGATTTTATTAAGCCCTTTGTAATATTCAAACACTACTGCTGACCCCTCAGATTTGTATTTTTTAAATGCCCACTAATTTTTCTTTTATTGTTCTTTTTACATTAACTGTAAGTCATGGGGGGGTTCATTTTAGCCGTTTATAATTGTTACCCAAAGGCATACATTTTTTAGTGCAATTACTCAATGTGGATTTGAAGCTCTCCCCTTTATCCTCTGTATTATTATGTGACAGTAGCTGCTCCCAGTCTATGCCCTGAAATTATGCCCTTAACCCAGAGAAATTAGCCTTTTTAAAATTCAGTGTCTTTGCTCTGCCTGACAGAGTATGCTTCTTATAGTTTAGGGGGAATATAATTATATTGTGGTCACTATTACCTAGTGTTTCTCGAACAGTAACATTACCAACAAGCTTTGCATCATTAGAAATTACCAGATCCAAGCATCGCCCCTAGTGGGAGATTCTACAAACTGTCCCATAAAGTGGTCCTGCAGCAAGTTGAGGAATTTTCTCCCCCTTTGCAGTTGAGGCAGAACCATGACCCCAGTCAATGTCTGGGAAGTTAAAATCATCCATTAGGACTACTGTACCAGCCTGTGCCGCCCGCTCTATTTGGTTATACAGTTGCGTTTCTATCTCTTCTGTGAGAATATCACATGGTAAACCCCTCAGGTGAATTCCCTAAAAAAAAAAACTGTGCCAAAACAGATTTTTTTTGTCACCTTGCCCCAAAAAAATGCAATATTGAACAATCAAAAAAATCATATGTACCAAAAATTGTACCATCAAAAATGTCAACTCTTCCCCTGAAAAATGTGCCCCTACACAAGACAATCAGCAGAAAAATAAAAAATAAATGACTTTCAGAAAATGGAGACACAAAAGCAGGGTTATTTTTTTTCAAAAATCCTTTTATTGAATAAAACGGAAATAAAAAAAATAGATTTATTAGGTATTGCTGTATCCATAACAACCTGCTCTATAAAAATATCACATGATCTACACCCTGAGGTGAACGCTATAAAAAATAAATAAATAAAAATAAAAACTGTGCCAAAACAGACATTTTTCTTTTCACCTTGCCCCAAAAAAGCGTAGTACTGAATGATCAAAAAAGATCATATTTACCCATTAAAAATATCAGCTCTTCCTGCAAAAAATTTGCCACTACACAAGATGATCAGCCGGAAAATAAAAAAGGCTTTCAGAAAATGGAGACGCCAAAACATTTTTTTTAATGCTTTATCATGTAAAACAGAAACAAAAAAATAAAAATAAACATATTTGGTATCATCACGTCCATAACAGCCTGCTGCAACGTGCCTGATCTATCCTATCAGGTGTCAGAACAGCCATTTTGTGTTTACCTTGCCTAACAAAACTTCTTCAACTACTTTGAATGACTTCAGCACATCTGCGGCCACAGGATATCACTAGTCTCTCACATTGCTCTGGTGTGATTTTGGTACACTCTTCTTCCAGTCTCTTCAACAGTTCTGTGACTGTTGTGGGTTTCTTGACCATAACTTTGTCACCAAGGTTTTCAAGAGGTTTGTATCAGGGGTCAGTACAGAGATCTATCCCATCATCTATTTATCCCTAGGACTGTGACTGTGACGAGGGGACATCCTCTGCGTCTAGAGGAAAGAAGGTTTGTAAAAAAAACATAGACGATGATTCTTTACGGTAAGAGCAGTGAGGAACTCTCTGCCTGAGGAGGTTGTGATGGTGAATACATTAAAGGAATTCAAGAGGGGCCTGGATATATTTCTGGAGTGTAATAATATTAAAGGCTATAGCTACTAGAGAGGGTTCGTTGAGCGAGGGAGTTATTCTGATTGCCTGATTGGAGTCGGGAAGGAAATTTTGGCTTCTACCTCACAGTTTTTTTTTTTGCCTTCCTATGGATCAACTTGCCCGATGACAGGCCGAACTGGATGGACAAATGTCTTTTTTCGGCCTTATGTACTATGTTACTATGTTACTATGTTTTCTATTGGGTTTAGATCAGGACTCTGGGCGAGCCATTTCATTGTTTCAATGTTTTCAGTTTCAAGTAACTGCTTTACCCGTTTTGCTGTGTGACAGGGGGCATTGTCCTGCATGGAAATTGCTAGCTGATTGAGTGATGAACGCAAGGAATGAACCATGTGTTGTTGAAGAAGGTTCTGATACACACTTGTATTCACTCTGCAATGTAGCTATATGAGAGGTCCAACTCCTGCTGCAGAAAACATTCCCCAAACCATGACACTTCCTCATCCACCTTTCACTGACTTCTTTACACACTTTGGGTTCGGTCTTTCCCATCAGACCCAAATCAATTAAACTTGCTTTGATAATTAAAATTAACTCTGGACCACTTCTGCTCTGTCCACACAACATGCTCCTCAGCAAAGGTGAGTCTAGACTTTTGATTCTTTCTGCTAATGAGAGGTTTGGTTACTGCAGAGTGGGCTTTCAGTCCAAATGCTATTAAACATCGAGACACTGTATGACGAGACAGATCCTTACCCTGTTCAGTGCTGAACTGGCGAGCAATTCCAGCTGCAGTGCTGAAACATTACCATTACCCATGGAGATTCTCAGCATTATCCTGTCCTCTCTTGCATTTGTCTTTCGAGGACGACCAGCCTTCTTGGGGGGACTTTAATGAGTTTGTGATGCTGTAAAGATGCAATATTCTAGAAATCACAGACTTGGAACAACCAACTTATCTTGCTATGGCTGATAGGGTCACCCCTTTGGCCTTCATCTGGACAACCTGCTGCCGGAGGGTTTCAGTCACGGCACACCATTTTGGCAAAGTCAATGAAAACTGGAAAGTTAGGCTGCCAGTTAAATAGGGTTTGTCAGATCATTAAGGAAATTAGCACCAGTTGCCTGATTAACACCAATAACTTGGAGGTATCTGAAAGTGTTCTCTAATTTTGATCATTGTTATTTTTCAATTAGCTCATTTACATTTTTATTTTGTGCTTTAGAATAAATATAATTTATGAAATAAGCTTAAAATACTGCTATTTTATAGGATATATTCACATAGGATTACACTATGACCTTGACATTTTGGAAATTGTGTGTTGTTCTCTAATTTTTATTGCTACATATGTATATCTATCTATCTATCTATATATCTCTATATATATATATATATATATATATATATATATATATATATATAGACATTTATGTGGCATATCTGTTGAAAAAGGTTTCTTGATTACATCTTGACTTTGTTTATTATATAACAGTTTTTCCTCAGTTTAAATTCAAGCATATTCTAATTTTGAAACTGACGTTGCATAAAAATAGCAAATAAGCACATTGTCAGCTTTGCTGGATTGTTTATTGAGATAATGTAACATGACAGAAGGACTGCTCTGATTTGTTTCGTGTTTGCATAAATTTTAAACGTTTTAAGTTGATAGCATTCATTTGAATTTAAATGCAGAAATCAGGATGAGCCTTCTGTGTTTAATCAAGCATGGCTGGCATTTCCTTTCAATTAAAATGATTGCACACATAACTTTAAAAATAATTGTTATACTGCAAAGCTTTTTCAAAAATCAATTTTTTCTAATTGCATGTAGACCAAAATTTAACAGCTTCTTTACTATAAATAGGGTTTTTTAGAAAAAGCATTGCAGCTATCAGCATATTAGGAATATTATAAGAATACAGTGGTGAGAAAGAAATACAGGGTCACTGTCTGGGTCCACTGCCAACAAACTCTAAATCTGCTATCTATCTTACTTCCAGTGAAGATGCAGGTGGTTGGAAAATGAATGCGACACTACTGAATACCGACAAGGATGATTGCTGAAATTTGACTTTATTGTAGCTAAAATAAGCGATCATCCTTGTGGGTATTCAGCAGTGTTGCATCCATTTTCCAACCACTTGCATCTTCACTGTTCTGACACAGGCCAATCTCAGATCTGGAAGGAAAGCATGCAGCAACAGACCCATACTTTTCAAACACCAAAGAGCATCCTAATTGTCTCTCATCCCTTTATGCTATCTGCAGCCCTTCACATAATGCACTTCTTTTTCCTCTAACTGATCTATCTTCCTTGACAATTCTGGTTAATAGAATAGAAAACAGGTAATCCAGAAACAGTTCTGAGCACACACAAAAACAGGAGTCAGGAAAAAAAAAATCACAGGCATTGACAAGTAGTGAAGAGCGGCATAGGCAATATTCGAATTTACGAATATTCGCCATAAATTAGCAAATTCGAGAATTCGTGATTTCCAGTCATTGTTTACTTGATTGCAAAAATCGGCAACGTAATATCTTCACGAAAAATTCACGATTATAATATTCAACACTATTCGCAAATACGAATATATAGCACTATATTCGAAATCACCTTAGGACCAGGCCATTTTTTGCAAATCTGACCAGTGTCGCTTTATGTGGTGATAACTTTAAAACGCTTTGACTTATCCAGGCCATTCTGAGACAGTTTTTTTCATCACATATTGTACTTCATGACAGTGGCAAAATTGAGTTTTTATTCATTTTTATTAAAAAAAAATACAAAGTCTACCAAAATTTTTGAAAAATTAGCAAATTTTTAAGTTTCAATTTCTCTACTTCTATAATACATAGTAATAGCTCCAAAAATAGTTATTACTTTACATTTCCCATATGTCTACTTCATGTTTGGATCATTTTGGGAATGATATTTTATTTTTTGGGATGTTACAAGGCTTAGAAGTTTAGAAGCAAATCTTGAAATATTTCAGAAATTTTCAAAAACCCACTTTTTAAGGACCAGTTCAGGTCTGAAGTCACTTTGTGAGGCTTACATAATAGAAACCACCCAAAAATGACCTCATTCTAGAAACTACACCCCTGAAGGTATTCAAACAGATTTTACAAACTTTGTTAACCCTTTAGGTGTTCCACAAGAATTAATAAATAATAGAGCTACAATTTCAAAATGTCACTTTTTTGGCAGATTTTCCATTTTAATATATTTTTACAGTTACAAAGCAAGGGTTAACAGCCAAAAAAACCTCAATATTTATTGCCCTCATTCTGTATTTTACAGAAACACCCCATATGTGGTCATAGACTGCTGTACGGGCACACGGCAGGGCACAGAAGGATAGGAATGCCATACAGTTTTTGGAAGGCAGATTTTGCTGGACTGGTTTTTTGACACCATGTCCCATTTGAAGCACCCCTGTTGCACCCCTAGAGTAGAAACTCCAAAATAGTGACCCCATTTTAGAAACTACAGGATAGGGTGGCAGTTTTGTTGGTACTAGTTTAGGATACATATGATTTTTGGTTGCTCTATATTACACTTTTTGTGAGGCAAGGTAACAAGAAATAGCTGTTTTGGCACCATATTTTTTTTTTAGATCATGTGGTATTTTTGTATAGCAGGTTAATATGTATACAATTTTTTTTATTTATGTAAGTTTTACACAATGATTTCATTTTTGAATAAAAAATATCATTTTTTAGTGTTTCCATAGTCTGAGAGCCTTCGTTTTTTTAGTTTTTGGGCGATTATCTTGGGTAGGGTATGTTTTTTGCGGGATGAGATGATGGTTTGTTTGGCACTATTTTGGGGTGCGTATGACTTTTTGATCGCTTGCTATTGCACTTTTTGTGATGTAGGTGACAAAAAATTGTTTTTTTTACACCTTTTTTTTTGTTTTATGTTTTACAATATTCACCTGGGGGGTTAGGTCATGTGATATTTTTATAGAGCATGTTATTTTGGATGCCTAATATGTATACTTTTTTTTATTTATGTAAGTTTTACACATTGATTTCATTGTTGAAACAAAAACATCATGTTTTAATGTTTCCATAGTCTGAGAGCCATATTTTTTTCAGTTTTGGGGCGATTATCTTGGGTAGGGTATAATTTTTGTGGGATGAGATGACTGTTCGATTGGCACTATTTTGGTGTGTGTATGACTTTTTGATCGCTTGCTATTACACTTTTGTGATGTAAGCTGACAAAAAATGGCTTTTCCTACACCGTTGTCACCACCAGACAGAGAAGCTCTGACAGACATCTAGAACCTCCTCCTTGAGGTTCCTTTGTTTTGCTTTCATTTTCTCATCTCCTTATCCTCTCTCAGCTGTCATGTAGTTGCACTGATTGCATCCCTTTAAATCCTTTCCCATAGTGCATCACTTTGCGGTTTATACAACTTCCTGGAGTGTGTGCATGCTGTTCCTACTTCTGAGTCTTCTACAAGATAAGTTTTGTTCTTTCATTTGTTTTTTTCTGTTTGCTGGATCCCAGGTGACCCTGACTCCCTCCGTATCTAGTGTAGGGAGCTGGTGGTCGTGTCCCCTCACTATTATAGGGTGTTCAGGTGTTATACAGTCGAGGTACGAGGATATGCGATCATCTACCATTGGGATTTTCGCATAGGCTGAGCAGCCAGGGAGAGAGCCAGGTCTGATGCAGGGCTCTCCCTTTTTGTTCCTTAGTTTTGGATCCAGTCAGTCGTATATTCATTTTGTGTTTTCTAGTTTCCTGCACACCTTCCGTGACAACCGTTTTTATTTGTATTTTTTACGGTGTTCATCTGAGGGGTTAGGTCATGTGATATTTTTATAGAGCCGGTTATTATGGACGCGGCGATACCTAATATGTATACTTTTTCAAATTTACTTAAGTTTTACACAATAACAGCTTTTTTGGGGGGGCGATTGTCTTAGGTAGGGGCTAATTTTTTGCAGAACGAGGTGACGGTTAGATCGGTACTATTTTGGTGGACATATGCCTTTTTGATTGCTTACTGTTGTACTTTTTGGGATGTAAGGTGACAAAAAAATTGTTTATTTAGAACAGTTTTTATTTTTTATTTTTACGGTGTTCATCTGAGGGGTTAGGTCATGTGATATGTTTATCGAGCCGGTCCATACGGATGCGGGGATACCTAATATATTTTTTTTTTACTTTATTTGGGATAAATGACGTTTCTTTGTTTTTTACTTGAAACTTTAAATTTTTTGGGGGAAAAAGGTTTTTTTTCAACTTTTTTTCACTTTATTCTTTTGTCCCACTTTGAGACTTCAACTTTTGGGGGTCTAATCCCCTTTACAGTGCATTCCAATACATCTGTACTGGACTGCATTAGCTGTATGAGTAATACATTGTGTATTACTCATACAGCTTCCGGCCTGTGAAATCCAGGGGGCTGGGTCTCACGGGTTTGTCACAGGAAGGCAGCGCCGATGCCTCAGGAAGGCATTGCGCTGCTTTCCATGCCATAGGGTACCCCCTACAGCCCCATGTGGACCCGATGGCACCGACACCCGCCGCAACATGTAAAAGCCGCAAACCGCAGGTGTGAATTGACCTGCGGTTTGCGGCAATCGCCGACACAGTGGGGGTCACGGGACCTTCACGCGCATTGACCCCGGTGCCTGCTCAATGATTTGAGCAGGCACTCAGTTCCGATCACCGCCCCCGCCGGTGATTGGAAATACATAGGACGTACAGGTACGCCCTGTGTCCTTAAGTACCGGGACATAAGGGCGTACCTGTATGCCCTATGTCCTAAACAGTTAAGAAAAGACTTTACTGTGCAACTAGCAGTAAACAATAAATAAAACATCAGAAAACAAAATTTTGCTAACTATTCTGGGTTAACCCAGTCTTCAGCCTCATGCATGTGTAAGGGTAGTCTCCCTTTCTCTCACATATAGTCTCTAGGGTTTATCTCTGAACAATATCCCTTTAAATAACAACTGGGAACTAGGAGCTGATTGTGAGTTATCTGTATAACTTTTGGTGGATGAAAATGGCACTTGGTTACTTTCACACATCACCTGAGCAGAAGTCTCAGACTCTGGCTCTGTGCTGTGAATTACAGCCCTTGCTCTTTGAATTCAGCAGCTCATACTTGGTGGCCAGCTTCTCCTACCTGAGTCTGCAGACATCTCTGTTTCTGCCATCTCTCTGGTCAGGGCACATGCAGACTTTCCTCCTTCCACACTGGAGCAACAGTTCCTGTCCATGCTTAAAAACCTACCCTTGTTGTCTCCTGAATTTTGGTTCCACCTCATTCTTACTGACACACTGCCCTTATATACCCTGGAAGGTTCTGCGTGCAGGGGAAGGGTAGCTTATCTGGGTTTTACCCATGTTTAGTGTGTAAAATAAACATTTTGGACAACTGAGGTAGTCACTCAATTTAGTCACTACTGAAGAAATAATTTTCCCCTTTTTTAATAAAAAATGTGGCATTATTATGAGCAGTGGGCGCTGAATCACTGCATCAACAAACTGGACTTTAGACTAATTCTAAGAGCTTTATCCTGGCAGTCCCCTGGTATTCACTCTTTAATCCCTATACAAGAATCTGAACTTTGCAACAAGATAGCCACAAGGCTGCTCCCTCCTACTCTGGTATAGGATCAGGCAATAGTCAGGGACAGGCCATGCAGGGGCAAAGCTATTGGGGAAGCAGGGGAAGCGGCTGCTTTGGGGCCCTGACCCAGAAGGGGCCTATCCAGGAGGAGGAGGACTAAAAGATTTTGTCAGGGCCCCCTCAACAGTATTACACAATGAAATGATATACAGTGACAGTATAGACAGTGTAGAAAACGGATGGAACAGCTGCTGGGCCTGGTCTGAGACAGCAATCTTTACTAGCCAGAGGAATGAGGGTGTCATAAATGGAAGGGGTTGGAAAAAAAATTACTGGGGGCCCCATTCAAAAATTTGCTGTGGGGCCCAGTCATTTCTAGCTACGCCACTGAGGCCATGGTTAGGGCAGACAAATCTGTGAAATAGGTCCAGGGACCCATCAGGCAGAGGGTCAATATAGTAATCCATAAGAGAATGAGTATGTGGGTGACCTAGGGGCAGAGTACGGAGGCCGCCAAGAAAGCACAAGCTAGGGCCTGCAGCAGTAGTTGGAAGATGCAACTTCAGCAGCTGGGTCCACTGCAGGAGGGCAGAGGAAGGGTTACGTAGTGTCTGTGCCCGACCTGAATAGCGCAGAAGCTATGAGAAAGGAGCTTCACTGTAATTGGCATAGCTTGGGTATTCAAGAATCTACAACTTGTTTGTTTATTCATCCCTACCTTATCAAAAGCCAAAACTATATTATTTTACAGTCAACATAGGTGCTTGTTTTATGCAGGCCTGGTAATGCCACCATTTTTGAGGTTTTGGGGATTTGCTATGCCATTCAACTCATTATAAATTGAATGATAGCTTTTTTCTAGGGGTCCTTATGATTTAAATTAAAGATAAGTGAATTGATTTGTACAAATCAATTTATGAGCAAAATTTTCACTTTTTGAGGAGCTACCTCTGGCAGCACATCAATATGGCCACACACCTTGCGGCACCTTAGTAATCTTGCTACCTCTAGTGGTGACTCCAGGCAGTAAGCATTTTGGGGGTCATTTCGAATCTGCAACTTCTTCCCTGCTCATGCAAGGTCGTGGACTTGGGCAGAAAAGGGGATGGGCTGGTAGGCCTGTCTCATTCATCATTTTCTACTCCTATTTTAGTCATAGAAAATAGTCTAAACATAAGACAGCAAGAAAGCTGTGTTACATTAAGAAGGGATGGTGGATATACCGAAGTTATGTAGAGGTTGGCTCCTCTACAGTACATACTGTAACTACAATGATCCACCGCCAGCTATAGGGGTTATTAAGATGGGTGTCTTAATAAATTTGCCCCTTTATCTTCTAAATTTGTGTCTATGCCTGAGATTAGGAGCTTTGTTTCAGAAAAGAAAAAAATATATATAGAAAGAGATAAATAAAGATATATCAAGAAGTGAATCAGAGAATACTTTTTTACCTATTTAGATTAAAAGAAATAATTAAAATAAAAGGGTATTAAAAGGTGAACATTCATTTGAACCACATAACGACTAAAGTTAAATTGTACAATTGTCACGCAAGGTAGGGCTGAGTGCAGGCCTAAACTCCACCCACACCTCTATCCCTACCTACTTGCACAGTCCGTCCTAACCGACAGAGTACAATGGGGCGGCAGACCCTAGTTTACGAAATTGCAGGGGCCTAATGAAAGGAACAACACAGAGAGTACACAATAGAGAGACAGATCACACAGCAAGGCTTCCCAGGCTGCCACAGAATAGCAATGGGTCAAGGTCAGGGATAGGAGGGTACAGAAGCACACAATAAACTATAATCAGTACAAGCCGCGGTCAAAAGTCAGGAGGTCGCGTCAGTACCAGGAGTAACACCAGGTGATGTTCTAATACGACCTGAGGTCAGGAGCCAAGAGATCGCATCAATATAGGGGGTAGAACCGAGTCAAAGTCAAATACAAGCAGAGGTCAAAAGGTAGAAGTCGCACACACAGGATTCACCAGATATGAAGTAATACCAATCACAAGCAACTTGTTGCCAGCAAGTTACCTGTTTAAATAGGTCATTTAGATGGGTCATGTGATGTGGCCAGCGTCACATGACCCATGTCCCGCATATCAGTACAGCTGAGCGCCGATTCATTAACATCAGGGCTCAGTTCCCCAGCTACTCGTTGTCTAGGGGAAGGAGGACGCAGGCCATGCTGGGAACACGCTGAGGAATTGTGAGCGGCCTTGCTCCTCCTCACTAGCGGGAAGCCGGCAGCGCTGCAGGGGAAGAGCGCGTCGCCGACTCTCCGTTATAGTACTCCCCCTTCCACAAGGGGCCACCAGACCCATATTTACTGGAGTCGTTTTCTCTGGTGGGTTAAATGAAATCTCCTCACTAGCCTTGTAGCATGCATTTTACTCGCTGGCAAACAAGACCTTTCTTCGGGACCAAAATCCTTCCAGTGAACTAAATATTGCAAAGAATTACGAACCTTCCTCACATCAAGGATTCTAGAAACCTTGAATTCTAGTTGACCAGCAACCTCCACTGGCATCGGAGATTACTGTGCAGCAGATACAGGTGACATATTTTTGGAGTACCGCTTTGTGAAAAACATTATGAATACGAAAAGAGTCAGGTAATCGTAACTTAAAAGACACTGGGTTAATGACGTTAATAAAAACATAAGGACCAATAAATTGAGGTGCAAATTTACCCGAAGATGCTTTCAGATTCAAATTCCTGGTTGATAGCCACACCTTGTATCCCAACCCAAAATCTACCCCTCGAGAGCGCCTTTTGTCAGCATAAATTTTTTGAACCTCCTGGGCTTTTTTCAGGTTCAACTGAACCTGGGTCCAGACGGTACACAGTTCATTAATAACTAAATCAGCTTCAGGAATCTGAGAGGAAAATGACAAAAGGGAGATATTAAATTTATGACAAAAGGCCCTCCAAAATTTTGAGATGAATTGACGCCTCTGTCCGAAACTACATTCTCTCGAATTCCATGTAGACACATTACATGATCCACAAAAAGGGAAGCTAGAGTCTTAGCATTGGGCAATTTTGTCAGATGGACGAAATGAACAATTTTGCTAAAATGGTCAACGATTACCCACATAACCGACTTACCCTCCGAAACTGTTTGGTCGGTAACAAAATCCATGGAAATATGAGACCAAGGTCTACTAGGTATGGGCAGCGGTCACAACTCACCCATTGGATGAGATCTAGGAGTCTTAGACCTGGCACAAACTTCACAAGAGGATACATATGGCTGGACATCTCTAGACAAGGTGGGCCACCAGTAAAACCTAGACACTAGTTCCTTGGTGGCATTAATGCCCGGATGCCCACTAAAAACAGAATTGTGGCACTCATCTAGCAGTCGGAGATGCAAATGACCAGGGACAAACAACTTATCTTTAGGGGATTGTACTGGAGCCAAGTGTTGTCCCGAAGTAATTTCGGTCATGAGATAGGATGAGAACAAAGCCACAATGATACCTGCTGGCAAAATGGGTTCTGGTGGAGTATCAGGAGACTGAAAAGCACAAAATCTCCGGGATAGGGCATCCGCTTTGATATTTTTACTTTCTGGTCGAAAAGTAATGCAAAAATCAAAGCGTGTAAAGAATAATACCCACCTAGCCTGTCTGGGATTCAAAGTTTAGCAAATTCCAAAAACACTAAGTTCTTATGATCAGTAATTACTGTAATCCAATGTTGAGCCAAAAAATTACACCATTCCTCAAAAGTCCATTTAATAGCAACTAACTCGCAATTACCAATGTCATAATTTCTCTCAGTAAAAGAGAACTTATGAGAAAACAAAGCACAGGGCCTCAGGTTAGTGAGAGCTGATGAACCCGGGAAGAGTACTGACCCTACCCCATCCCCAGAAGCATCAACGTCCACCACAAAAGGCTGCTCTTGATCTGGTTGAACTACTACTGGGGCGTTAACAAAACACCTCTTAAGTGTTATCTGTAGTGTTGCATAGTTTTACAGGTGACATCTACTACATTATAGGTAAAAAGGGGCGTGTCCACAGGTTGGAGGGGGGCACAATACATGGCTTGCCCCGGGTGCTAGCAACCCACACTACGCCACTGTAGGGTTTCACTGGTTAGGTGCATGGCACAATATGCAAATAATTTTTCATCTTCTGAAAATGCCCCTTTTGTATGAAAATTACATAAGGGGCCACATTTTACCTAATAATTAAAGCTACACTTACTTTTAACCCTTGTATCCTGAAACTACATATGAAGCGTACCTTGTGGCACAGCATGTGGACCCAACAAACTGATAAAAGAGGAGAGAAAAAATGGGTTATTCCCGAAATGACAGAAGAATGAAAGCCCCCCTCCGCTCCCCCTCCGCTCCCCCTCCATGAACCCACTATCAAGTTATAAACCCACTTCTCCAACCCCAACCGCTCTCTTGCCCTACAAGTGGAAGACCCTTATTCTGCTATCTGTTTTTCCTCCTTTTACCACATCAGGGATCAGAGTTTTATAGGGGGTTGGCTATCTGCAGATTGGCTGGCTGCATGGCATTATGGGTGATCTCGCATTCTTACTTTTGCATTGTAACAAAAGCAGCCGCCATTTTAGGAAAACCTGATTTGTTACCACAAAGCGCAAGGAAATTTGGCTTTGTTGTGAATCAAAGTTTTCCTAAACTTTGGACTGAATTCTGCTTTGAATGCGTCACTTCACTCAACACTAGTAATTACACTATGCAGCCGTTCCACAGGAGACGACGCATAGTGTAAAGGCCAGGATGCAGTGCTCATGTGGAGTGTCTTCTCTTCTTCAAATAGTTGATCGGCAGGGGTGTCAGAAGGCTGCCAATCTGATATTGATGACCTATCCTATAGAAACATAGAAACATAGAATGTGTCGGCAGATAAGAACCATTTGGCCCATCTAGTCTACCCAATATACTGAATACTATGAATAGCCCTTGGCCCTATCTTATATGAAGGATGGCCTTATGCCTATCCCATGCATGCTTAAACTCCACTGTATTTGCAGCTACCACTTCTGCAGGAAGGCTATTCCATGCATCCACTACTTTCTCAGTAAAGTAATACTTCCTGATATTACTTTTAAACCTTTGCCCCTCTAATTTAAAACTATGTCTTCTTGTAGCAGTTTTTCTTCTTTTAAATATTCTCTCCTCTTTTACCTTGTTGATTCCCTTTATGTATTTAAATGTTTCCATCATATCCCCTCTGTCTTGTCTTTCTTCCAAGCTATACATGTTAAGGTCCTTTAATCTTTCCTGGTAAGTTTTATCCTGCAATCCAAGTACTAGTTTAGTAGCTCTTCTCTGAACTCTCTCCAAAGTATCAATATCCTTCTGGAGATTCGGTCTCCAGTACTGAGCACAATATTCCAAATTAGGTCTCACTAGTTCTCTGTAGAGAGGCATAAGCTGCTCCCTCTTTCTAGTGGTAATGCCTCTCCTTATACACCCAAGCATTCTGCTAGCATTTCCTGCTGCTCTATGACATTGTCTGCCTACCTTTAAGTCTTCTGAAATAATGACCCCTAAATCCCTTTCCTCAGATACTAAGGTTAGGACTGTATCACTTATTTTCTAATCTGCTCCTGGGTTTTTACGCCTCAGGTGCATTATCTTGCACCACTTATCAACATAAAATGTTAGTTGCCAGATTTTTGACCATTCCTCTAGTTTTCCTAAATCCTTTTTCATTTGGTGTATCCCTCCAGGAACATCAACCCTGTTACAAATCTTTGTGTCATCAGCAAAAAGACATACCTTACCATCAAGGCCTTCTGCAATTTCACTGATAAAGATATTAAACCATATGGGTCCCAAAACAGATCCCTGGGGTACCCCACTGGTAACAAGACCATTGTCTGAAAATACTCTATTGACTACAACCCTCTGTTGTCTGTCCCTCACCCACTGCCTGATCCATTCAACAATATGGGAGTCTAAGCCCAAAGACTGGAATTTATTGATAAGCCTTCTATGTGGGACAGTATCAAAAGCCTTACTAAAGTCTAGATAAGCAATGTCTACTGCACCTCCGCCATCTATTATTTTAGTTACCCAATCAAAAAAATCATTAAGATTAGTTTGACATGATCTCCCGGAAGTAAACCCACGCTGTTTTTCATCTTTCAATCCCTGGGATTTTAGATGTTCCACAATCCTCTCCTTAAGTATGGTTTCCATTAATTTCCCCACTATATATGTCAGGCTTACTGGCCTATAGTTGCCCGATTCCTCCCTACTACCTTTCTTGTGAATGGGCACATTTGCTAATTTCCAATCTTCTGGGATGACTCCTGTTACCAGTGATTGGTTAAATAAATCTGTTAATGGTTTTGCTTGTTCACCGGTAAGCTCTTTTAATAGCTTTGGGTGTATCCCATCAGGCCCGTGACTTTTTTTTTTTTTTTTTTTTTTAATATCTCTTTATTTCCATCATCTCAACAAGAATAGAAAAAATTCAACATGATAAAAAATTAAATTTTTAGTATATCACAAAAAACCATACCAATTTTTCCTATATATAAATATATGACTTCATTCCCCATTTACCCACCCAAAACCCTTATGGGGGGGGGGGGGAGGAGAGGGAGACGCAGGGGAAAAAATAAAATAAAAAAATTCCATCTATCTAGCCCTAAAGCAACCAGTTCTTCCATAATTCATCAACACTTTTTACTTTTCTAGCGTGGCCCTCCATCTCTCGTTCTTCTTTAATCAGGTTGTCTACTGCTTTTCTCCACTGTCCCGCTGTTGGAGGGTCCGCCCCTACCCATTTCTTTAGTATAAGGAGTCTGGCTTGAAATAACACCTTACTCAAGACCATTCGTGTATCTCTATTCAACCTCAGATGTTCGGTTGCCCCCAAAATACAAATCATGGGGTCTTCTGATATTTGGACCTTCAAGGTTAAATATACAGTGTCCGTTATTTCTGTCCAGTATCTGAACAATCTTGGGCATCTCCAAAAACAATGTATTAAGTCAGCATTCTCTCCCCCACATTTCGTACAGTTATCCGAAATTCTAACACCCATTTTTTTCAATATCTGTGGGGATTGATGGAGCCTATGAACTACAAAAAATTGTGAGATCTTATGTGAGCCCCTATTAGAGACTACTGCATAGTTTTTTAAAGCGTCATTCCATTTTTCTTCCGTAAAAGATTGTAGTTCATTTTCCCATTTTATCCTGGCAGGAATTATAACCCGTTTCTTTTTTCCCTTCATCAATATCCTATATCTTTTAGCCGTTGCTCCTCCTCTTTCACCCGCATTAATAAAGTTATACAGTGTGTCAGATCTTTCCATCTTATATTTATTCTCTTGCAAAACTGTATGCAAAGCGTTCCTAAGCTGAAAATATTTATATATATCTTTTTGTGGTATACCGAACTCTCTAACCATTGTATTGAAGTCTTTCAATTTGCCCTGCTCAAATATCTGGTTTATATATTTCACCCCGTTTTTTTTCCCAATCTATATACACCTTAATCCCCTGCAATTCCTTAAGATGGACATTTTTCCAAATAGGTGTATAATACAAAAACCCTTTAATCTCTAGTATTTTTTTAATTTCAACCCATATGTATTCTAATAGATTTAAAATTCTATTTCCAGTATTATTTCTACCAAGTGTACCTGATTCCAGCACCTCTAAATAATTCCATTCTTCTTTCCAACCCAATCTATTTAGTTAGGCCCCTGTGACTTATTTGTATTAATTTTAGACAGTTGACTTAGAACCTCTTCCTCTGTAAAGACACATGCATCAAAAGATTCATTAGTCTTCCTTCCTAACTGAGGTCCTTTTCCTTAATTTTCCTTTGTAAAAACTGAACAGAAGTATTCATTGAGGCAGTCAGCTAGTTCTTTATCTTCTTCCATATATCTTCCTTCTTTTGTTTTTAATTTGTTAATTCCTTGTTTTAGTTTTCTTTTTTCATTTATGTATCTGAAGAATGTCTTATCGCCTTCTTTCACTGACTTAGCTAATTTATCTTCTGCCTGTGCTTTAGATGCTCTTATAACTTGTTTGGCCTCTCTCTGCCTAATCTTATAAATTTGCCTGTCATCCTTTTTTTTTTTTTTTTATAATTTTCTTTTTGTTTTTAATGATTTTGGCCACTTCTGTTGAGTACCACAGTAGTCTCTTCCTTTATTTGCTTTTACTGACAAGCCTAATGCAATTTTCTGTTGCTTTCAATAGTGCCACTTTTAAGTAGTCTCATTTCTCCTGGACTCTATTGAAACTGTTCCAATCTGATAGGGACCCGTATACCACAAATTTAATTTTAGAAAAGTCAGTTTTTCTAAAATCTAAAACTTTTGCATTTGTGTGGTTTGACTCAGTCACTGTACTTATAGTAAACCACACTGACTGGTGATCACTAGATCCCAAGCTTTCCCCTACAGTAATATCAGATATCAAATTCCCATTTGTGAATACTAAATCTAAAATGGCCTCCTTCCAGGTTGGCTCCTCAACTACTTGCTGTAGAGATAATCCCAGTAGGGAATTTAGAATATCTGTACTCCTGGAAGAACTAGCTATTTTGGTTTTCCGGTTTACATCAAGAAGATGAAAGTCTTCCATAATGATAACTTCCCCTTTCAATGTCATTTTAGCTGTCTGGTTTTGGCGGAAAACAAGTCTGTCCGCAACCCAGCAAATATCCCAGGATTTGGACAGACAAATATGGCTGTGTGAAGCAGGCTGTTAGAACACTCTGCTGGAACTCCTTCTGCAAATGTGAAAGAGGCCTTAAATAAATACCTAATGGGAGTATTTTCCAAAACGAGGTAACCTCTTGGGTGTTCTAATTATTATTTCACCCCAGAACTTCTACAGTTGTTAGCATGAGATCTATAAATAACCACAAAGGGCCTCACGTACACATAATGCTCTTTTATTTTATTCCTGAGCCCTGTTGTATGTCCAGGCAAAAGATTAGGGACACATGTTGGGTATTTCAAAATCCATAAAGCTCAGCATTATAATAAGAGGGCTTGCTTTTTACAGTGTCATATGCTAGGCATAACATATTGTTCAAAGAGATTGCAGTTTTCACTTTGCACCATCTGTTGTGAATTAACAACACCTTTTGGATCAAGCTAGGATTTAAGCAACATTTTATTGGAAAAACTGTATTTTTTTTATTAATAACTACACCACTCAATAAATTACTTTAAGGGTGTATTTTCCAAAATGGCTTTACTTTTTTGGGGTTTCCACTGCAGGGTTGCCTCCGAGTCTCTTCAAATATGATATTGCATCTTCACTTCTGAGCGCTTCTGAGCACTGCGGTGTGGCCATACATCTGTTTTTAACCACATATCGTGTGTTGCCGTCTTCAGGAGAAAGAGTGTAAAAATTGTGTGGTGCTTTTTATCCTTATACCCTTTGTGAAAATTAAAAGCTGGGGATACACACAGCACAGCTTTTATATTTATTTTCAAACCAACCAATTATAGCATAGCTATTGCAACACCAACTCTCATCAAGCCCCAACATTCTACAGCCTTTAGGGCATGATGGGAGCTGTAGTTTTGTTACAACTTGAGAGCCACAGGTTGGCAAACATAGGTTTACAGTATTGTAAGACGCATTGTAGTAAAATAAAGCTGTGCTGTAATTGGTTGCTATGGGCATATTCAGGGAGATGAGAGGCAATCTGAAATGCAGGGGAGATATAACATCCAACAAACTTTATTGGGGTAATCCCAAAGCAGGAGTGAGAAGCAGTACCTCTCCAGCTTTATTGACATTAGTGTATAAAATGCACTCTGCATCACTGGCTGCTATGGGCAACAAACAGTTTGTCATTCAGACAGCACATGTAGGGAGGTTACCACTCTGAATCACAAATGACTAATAGGAGTTTATTATAAGCCACCTAATATACCAGAGTCCACAGAAAATCTACTTCTAAACGAAATAGAAGAGGCAGCAAATCATAATGAGGTCGTCATTATGGGAGACTTCAACTACCCAGATATAGACTGGGAAACCCATAATCTCAAAAAGGAAACAGGTTCTTGGCAATAACCAAAGACAATAACCTTTCCCAACTGGTTCAGGACCTGACTAGAGGGATGGCCACGTTGGACTTAGTATTAACCAATAGACCTGACAGAACAACAGATGTGCAGGTTGGGGGACAACTGGGAAATAGTGACCATAAAGTAATAACCTTCCAATTGTCATTCAAAAGAGTGTTTCTTCAGGGAGGAACAAAAATACCAAATTTCAAAAAAGCTAAATTTTGCCAACTAAGAGAGGCCATGTCATGGTGTGGAGTGGATAGTAAACTCTACACTGAACACATGAGGGAAGGAAAAAGGTCTGGAAACTAGGGAAAGGGGAAAGGTCACCACCTAGTGAATCCCTAGACCGAGCCCTGACTACTATTAGTATAAACAAACCTCGATGGTGGGAATGTTCATATGCCGGAACCTAGAGCCCTATCTGACCCTAAAGTGCCCTGGAGATAGTGTCAGGACAAAAGATGACCTGTTCCTTCCCAGCTGAAGGAACAGGAGACTTCCTCAGGCCTAATACCAAAAGATAGGGAGAATACAACAAAATAGAAAATAGGAAAAGACACTTAACTCGAAGTATGCGAATGAGCAGGAACTCAGTAGAGAACCAAAAACCAGCACTTCCAAAACCAGAAAGGAGCTGTCAACCGCATAGCATAATGGGTGAAACCAGACTAAATAGAGGAGTTGGAATGAGCAATAAGCTACACCTGAAAACAGAAACTAGTGAAACCAAAGTGGCTGTTAGATCACATCACGTGCAGCCAGCCACTTAGATCTTCTGACCCCTGTCATGGGAGAGACCGTGATAGGCTATGGGCCTAACCAACTGGGACAAAGATCTCAAAAATGAAAATACAGCCACAAAATAAGATATTTTTAAATCCATCCTAAAATCTAATTGTGAAAGGTTAAACAGGAGGGAGAGAAGAAGCATTGAAAAACTGTAAGGAAAAAAAAATAGAAGCAGGTAATCTAGAGACCGAGAGATTAATTGCCAAAGAGAGTAAAACTAAACCTAAAATGTTCTTCAATTATATAAAGGGTAAAAAGTATAAATCTGAAGGTGTTGGCCCTTTACAGAGTAATGAGGGGGAATTGCAGAGAGCGATGAGGAGAAAAAAAGCTAATATCCTTTTCTCCACTGTGTTCACTAAAGAAAATAAACTGTCAGATGAAATGCAGAATATAAAAGTAAATTCCCCATTAAAATTGTTCTGTCTGGCCCAGGAAGAAGTAAAGCGGCGTCTTAAAAAGATTAAAATAGACAAATTGCCGGAACCAGATGGCATACATCTCAGGATTCTAAGACAATTAAGTAATGTCATAGCCAGACCCTTATTTCTAAAATTTAAGTACTTCAATGACAGGGAGTGTTTCACATGTATTTTCACATGGATGTATTTCTGGAGTGTAATAATATTACAGAATATAGCTACTAGAGAGAGATCGTTGATCCAGGGAGTTATTCTGATTGCCTGATTGGAGTCGGGAAGGAATTTTTTATTCCCCTAAAGTGAGGAAAATTGGCTTCTACCTCACAGTTTTTTTTTTGCCTTCCTCTGGATCAACTTGCAGGATAACAGGCCGAACTGGATGGACAAATGTCTTTTTTCGGCCTTATGTACTTATGTACTATGTTACAGGATTGGCACATAGCAAATCTGGTGCCAATATTCAAAAAGGGTCCAAAAACAGAACTCGGAAATTATAGGCCAGTTTTTTAAGAGATGCTATCTTGGAGTACCTCAATGAAAATAAGCAAATAACGCCATATCAGCATTGCTTCATGAGGGATCGGTCATGTCAAACGAATTTAATCAGTTTTTATGAGGAGATAAGTTCTAGACTTGACAGCGGCAAATCAATGGATGTCGTATATCTGGACTTCTCCAAAGCATTTGACACTGTACCACATAAAAGGTTAGTACATAAAACGATAATGCTTGGACTGGGGGAAAATGTTTGTATGTCGGTAAGTAACTGGCTCAGTGATAGAAAACGGTTATTAACGGTACACACTCAGATTGGGTCACTGTCACTAGTGGGGTCAGTATTGGGCCCTATTCTCTTCAATATATTTATTAATGATCTTGTAGAAGGCTTGCACAGTAAAATATACATTTTTGCAGATGACACTAAACTGTGTAAAGTAATTAACACGGAAGATGAAAGTACTGCTACAAATATATCTGGATAGATTGGAGGCTTGGGCAGCAAAGTGTCAGATGAGGTTTAACACTGACAAATGTAAGGTTATGCACATGGGAAGCAATATTGCAAGTCACCAGTACATATTAAATGGTAAAACACTGAGTAACACTGACATGGAAAAGGACCTGGGAATTTTAGTGAAAAAAATAAAACTAAGCTATTGAAACTAGTGTTGGACAGCTGCTGCCAAGGCCAATAAGATAATGGGTTGCATTGAAAGGGGAATAGATGCCCGTGATGAGAACATAGTCCTGCCATTTTACAAATCACTAGTCAGGCCACACATGGAGTATTGTGTACAGTTCTGGGCTCCTGTGAACAAGGCAGACATAGCAGAGCTGGAAAGGGTTCAGAGGAGGGTAACTAAAGTAATAACTGGAATAGGTGGACTACAGTACCCTGAAAGATTATCAAAATTAGGGTTATTCACTTTAGAAAAAAGACGACTGAGGGGAGATCTAATTATCATGTATAAATATATCAGGGGTCAGTACAGAGATCTCTCCCTTCATCTATTTATCCCGAGGACTGTGATGACGGAACATCTGGAGGAAAGAAGGTTTATACACAAACATAGAAGAGGATTCTTTATGGTAAGAGCAGTGAGACTATGGAACTCTCTGCCTGAGGAGGTGGTGATGGTGAGTTCACTAAAAGAGTTCAAGAGGAGCCTGGATGTATTTCTGGAGTGTACTAATATTATAGGGTATAGCTACTAGAGAGGGGTTGTTGATCCAGGGAGTTATTCTGATTGCCTGATTGGAGTCGGGAAGGAATCTTTACCTTAAAGTGAGGTCAATTGGTTTCTACCTCACATTTTTTTCCCCTTCCTCTGGATCAACTTGCTGGATAATAGGCTGAACTGGATGGACAGATGTCTTTTTTCAGCCTTATAAACTATGTTGCTATGTACAGTTGTGTTCAAAATAATAGCAGTCAGACATCACTAACCTGATCAATCACTATTTTTTTGTAGAAATTATAATTCTACATGGCAATTCATTTACTAACAGGTTTAGTAGAGTAATAGAAACCCAACAGAGCCAACAGTTATGACATGCATGCTGCTGATTCTCTGTAGTTCAATCACTTATTAAAAGGGACATGTTCAAAATAATAGCAGTGTGGAGTTCAATGAGTGAGGTTATTCATTCTTTGAAAAACAAGTTACAATTATTGCCCTTATTTAAGGAAGGAAGGTAGCAAATGTTGTACATGCTGGTTACAGTGTTTTTCTCTCTGAAATTCTGAGGAAAATGGGTTGTTCCAGACATTGTTCAGAACAACAGTGTACCTTGATTAAAAAGTTGATTGCACAGGGGAAAACATATATAGAAGTGCAGAAAATGATAGGCTGCTCAGATAAAATTATCGCAAATGCTTTAAAAAGGCAACCAAAACCTGAAAGACGTGTAAGAAACTGAAAAAATACCATTCGAATGGATAGAAGAATAGCCCAAATGGCAGGGACTCAGCCAACAATCAGCTCCAGGAAGATCAAAGTAGGTCTAAAGTTACCTGTGAGTACTGTTACAATAAGAAGAGGCCTATGTAAAGCCGAACTATCTGCAAGAAGCCTCCGCAAAGTCCCACTGTTGAAAAAAAAGGCGTGCGGAAGAGGTTACAATTTGCCAAAGAGCACATTGACTGGCCTAAAGAGACATTTTGTGGACTGATGAAAGTAAGCTTGTTTTTGGTCTAGTGGCCGGAGACAGTTTGACAGACGACCCCCAAACACAGAATTTACCTTTTCAGGACACATGGCGTACCAGTACGGCATTTTGTCCTGGTACTTAATGACACATGACGTACCGGTATGTCATGTGTATTTTCGATCACTGCCGCCCAGCGCGCGGTAATCGGAAGCCGGTGCCTGCTCAAATCATTGAGCAGGCATCTTGGCTAAATTCAGACCTGCGGTTTGCGGCTTTTACCTGCTGTTGCGGCGGGAGGTGCCATCGGGTCCCCATTCGGCTGTAGGGGGGATCCGATGGCATGGAAGGCAGCGCGATGCCTAAGGAAGGCATCGCACTGCCTTCCGGTGATGAGCCTGTGATATCCAGCCTCCTGGATCTCACAGGCCGGAAGCTGTATGATTAATACTCACTGTATTACTCATACAGCCAATGCATTCCAATACAGAAGTATTGGAATGCATTGTAAAGGGATTAGACCCCCAAAAGTTCAAGACCCAAAGTGGGACAAAAAATAAAGTGAAAAAGTTGAAAAAAAAAGTTTGCCACCCAAAAAATGTTAAGTTTCAAGTAAAAATAAACAAAAACATCATTTTCCCCAAATAAAGTTAAAAAAAATTGGTAAGAATTAGGGGGAAAAAAAGTATACATATTAGGTATCATCGCGTCTTTATCGACTGGCTCTATCTGTAAAAGATGAACGCCGTAAATAATATAACATAAAAACTGTGCTAAATAAACAATTTTTTTGTCACCTTACATCACAAAAAGTACAATAGTAAGCAATCAAAAAGGCATATGCCCACCAAAATAGTACCAATCTAACCGTCACCTCATACCACAAAACATGAGCCCCTACCTAAGACAATCGCCCCCCCCCCCAAAAAAAAACACTATGGCTCAGAATATGGAGACACTAAAAAATCTTTTTGGGGTTTTTTAAAAAGCTGTTATTAGTGTAAAACTTAAGTAAAGTAGAAAAAGTATACATATTAGGTATCGCCACATCCTTAATAACCGGCTCTATAAAAATATCACATGACCTAACCCATCAGGTGAACACTGTAAAAAATAAAAATAAAAACGGTGTAGAAAAAGCCATTTTTTGTCGCCTTACATCACAAAAAGTGTAATAGCAAGCGATCAAAAAGTCATATACACCCCAAAATACTGCCAATCAAACAGTCATCTCATCTTGCAAAAATCATACCCTACCCAAGATAATCACCCAAAAACTGAAAAAAATATGGCTCTCAGACTATGGAAACACTAAAACTTACATAAATAAAAAAAAGTATACATATTAGGTATTAGCACATCTGTAATAAGATGCTGTATAAAATTATCACATGACCTAACCCCTCAGGTGAATACCTTAAAAAATAAAAACTGTACTAAATAAAACATTTTTTGTTACCTTACATCACAAAAAGAGTGTAATAGCAAGTGATCAAAAAGTCATATGCACCCTGAAATAGTGCCAATCAAACCGTCATCTCATCCCATAAAAAATGAGACCCTACCTAAGATAATCACCCAAAAAACTGAAAAAACTATGGCTCTCAGAATATGGAGACTCTAAAACTGGATTTTTTTTTGCTTCAAAAATGATATTATTGTGTAAAACTTACATTAAAAAAGTATACATATTAGGTATCGCCGCGTCCGTATCGACCGGATCTATAAAAATATCACATGACCTAACCCCTCAGATGAACACAGTAAAAAAAGCTAAAATAAAAACTATGCTAAATAAACCATTTTTTGTCACCTTACATCACAAAAAGTGTAATAGCAAGCGATCAAAAAGTCACACGCACCCCAAAATAGTGCCAATAAAACAGTCATCTCATCCCACAAAAATCATACCCTACCTAAGATAATCGCCCAAAAATTTAAAAAATTTTGGCTCTCAGACTACGGAAAAACTAAAATATGATTTTTTTTGCTTCAAAAATGAAATCATTGTGTAAAACTTACATATATAAAAAAAAGTATACATATTATGTATCGCAGCATCCGTAATAACTTGCTCTATAAAAGTATCACATGACCTAACCTTTCAGGTGAATACCGTAAAAAATAAAACAAAAAACGGTGTAAAAAAAGCCATTTTTTGTCACCTTACATCACAAAAAGTGTAATAGCAAGCGATCAAGAAGTCACACGCACCCCAAAATAGTGCCAATAAAACCATCATCTCATCCCGCAAAAATCATACCCTACCCAAGGTAATCGCCCAAAAACTGAAATATGGCTCTCAGACTTTGGAAACACTATCATGATTTTTTTTGTTTCAAAAAAGAAATCATTGTGTAAAACTTACATAAATAAAAAAAGGCATAGGTGCCAGAAGTTGGTTGACTTTATGCAACACAGATGTACAGCAGTTCTCAGAAACAGAGGTTATCCAACTAAATATTAGTTAAGTGATTCAAAGGAAAGCAAAATCTTCAAACATTTTTCCGTTTTTATAGTGAATGTTTGAGTTTGTAAAGAAGAATACAAACACTGCTATATTTTTGAACAGTCTAATGTTTTGTGATTGGTTGCTATGGCAACAGTTTGTCTTTAAGACAGCATATATGATGAGAGGCAAACTGAAATGCAGGGGTAATGAGAGGCAGAGTGAGCAGCTGTTACAGTTACATTAGTGTATACATTTTAGTGCATGCTGCATCAAAAACATGTTACTTTATTAGAACCTTCCATAACCTTGTCAGCTAAAATTGACAACCTTTGAGTTTTTTTAAGTTGGACATGAAGAGTTAATGTACCAAGGTTGGTTGAGAAGGATCCATCAAGGCACGTAGCAGCCTATGAAGACTAAAACAAATTTTCACACACACAAATTTATATATATATATATATATATATATATTCAACGAATGAAGAGGCAGCGCTTCCAGTTTTTGGTGATAGGGTGATGACCCCAAACTTTATTCCCAGCAACGTTTCAGCCTTCTCAATGGAGGAGAAGCCAGCCTCTGTGAGGAAATATTGCACCCAGTGCACAACATCTGACTGTGCTGCTGCACTATTTGCGGTATTATATATATATATATATATATATATATATATACAGTACAGATCAAAAGTTTGGACACACCTTCTCATTCAAAGAGTTTTCTTTATTTTCATGACTATGACAATTGTAGATTCACACTGAAGGCATCAAAACTATGAATTAACACATGTGGAATTACATACATAACAAAAAAGTGTGAAACAACTGAAAATATGTCATATTCTAGGTTCTTCAAAGTAGCCACCCTTTGCTTTGATTACTGCTTTGCACACTCTTGGCATTCTCTTGATGAGCTTCATGAGGTAGTCACCTGAAATGGTCTTCCAACAGTCTTGAAGGAGTTCCCAGAGATGCTTAGCACTTGTTGGCCCTTTTGCCTTCACTCTGCGGTCCAGCTCACCCCAAACCATCTCGATTGGGTTCAGGTCCGGTGACTGTGGAGGCCAGGTCATCTGGCGCAGCACCCCATCACTCTCATTCATGGTCAAATAGCCCTTACACAGCCTGGAGGTGTGTTTGGGGTCATTGTCCTGTTGAAAAAGAAATGATGGTCCAACTAAACGCAAACCGGATGGAATAGCATGCCGCTGCAAGATGCTGTGGTAGCCATGCTGGTTCAGTATGCCTTCAATTTTGAATAAATCCCCAACAGTGTCACCAGCAAAGCATGCTTCACGGTGGGATCCAGGCATGTAGAGTCCATCCGTTCACCTTTTCTGCGTCGCACAAAGACACGGTGGTTGGAACCAAAGATCTCAAATTTGGACTCATCAGACCAAAGCACAGATTTCCACTGGTCTAATGTCCATTCCTTGTGTTCTTTAGCCCAAACATGTCTCTTCTGCTTGTTGCCTGTCCTTAGCAGTGGTTTCCTAGCAGATATTCTACCAGGAAGGCCTGATTCACACAGTCTCATCTTAACAGTTGTTCTAGAGATGTGTCTGCTGCTAGAACTCTGTGTGGCATTGACCTGGTCTCTAATCTGAGCTTCTGTTAACCTGAGATTTCTGAGGCTGGTGACTCGGATGAACTTATCCTCCGCAGCAGAGGTGACTCTTGGTCTTCCTTTCCTGGGGAGGTCCGCATGTGAGCTAGTTTTTTTGTAGCGCTTAATGGTTTTTGTGACTGCACTTGGGGACACTTTCAAAGTTTTCCAAATTTTTCGGACTGACTGACCTTCATTTCTTAAAGTAATTTTTTTTTTACTTAGCTGCTTTTTTCTTGCCATAATACAAATTCTAACAGTCTATTCAGTAGGACTATGAGCTGTGTATCCACCTGACTTCTCCACAAGGCAACTGATGGTCCCAACCCCATTTATAAGGCAAGAAATCCCACTTATTAAACCTGACAGGGCACACCTGTGAAGTAAAAACCATTTCAGGTGACTACCTCTTGAAGCTCAACAAGAGAATGCCAAGAGTGTGCAAAGCAGTAATCAAAGCAAAAGGTGGCTACTTTAAAGAACCTAGAATATGACATATTTTCTGTTGTTTCACACTTTTTTGTTATGTATATAATTCCACGTGTGTTAATTCATAGTTTTGATGCCTTCAGTGTGAATCTACAATTTTCATAGTCATGAAAATAAAGAAAACTCTTTGAATGAGAAGATGTGTCCAAACTTTTGGTCTGTATATATATATATATATATATATATATATACACACAGTGGAAATAAAAAGTCTACACACCCCTGTTAAATTGTCAGGTTTCTGTGATGCAAAAAAATGAGACAAAGATAAATCATTTCAGAACTTTTTCCACCTTTAATGTGACCTATAAACTGTACAACTCAATTGAAAAACAAACTTAAATCTTTTAGGTAGAGGTAAGAAAGAAAGAAAAAAATAATAATATGGTTATATAAGTGTGCACACCCATAAATTAATACTTTGTTGAAGCACCTTTTGATTTTATTACAGCACTCAGTCTTTTTGGCTATGAGTCTATCAGAATGGCACATTTTGATTTGACAAGATTTGCCCACTCTTCTTTGCAAAGACACTCAAAATCTGTCAGATTGCGAGGGCATCTTCTGTGCACAGCCCTCTTCAGATCACCCCGCAGATTTTCAATCGGATTCAGGTCTGGGTTCTGGCTGGGCCACTCCAAAACTTAAATTTTCTTCTGGTAAAGCCATTCCTTTGTTGATTTGGATGTATGCTTTGGGTCGTTGTCATGCTGAAAGATGAAGTTCCTCTTCATGTTCAGCTTTCTAGCAGAAGCCTGAAGGTTTTGTGCCAATATTGACTGGTATTTTGAACTGTTCCCTCTCTCTTAACTAAGGTCCCAGTTCAGTTCAAGCTGAAGAAAAACAGCCCCAAAGCGTGATGCTGCCAACACCATGCTTCCCTGTGGGTATGGTGTTCTTTTGGTTATGTGCAGTGTTGTTTTTGCACCAAACATATCTTATGGAATTAAGGCCAAAAAGTTCAGCCTTGGTTTCATCAAACTATAACACCTTTTCCCACATGCTTTTGGGAAACTTCAGATGTGTATTTGCAAAATGTAGCATGGCTTGGATGTTTTTCTTCATAAGAAAAGGCTTTTGTCTTGCCACTCTACCTCATAGCCCAGACATATGAAGAATACGGGAGATTGTTGTCACATGTACCACACATGCTCTACTTGCCAGATATTCCTGTAGCTCCTTTAATGTTGCTGTAGGTCTCTTGGTAGCCTCCCAGACCAGTTTTCTTCTCGTATTTGTAATAAAAATCAAAAGGTGCTTCAACAAAGTATTAGTTTAAGGGTGTGAACACTTATATAACCATATTATTTTATTTTTATATTTTTTCTTACCTCTATATACATATATTTATACAGGTCCTTCTAAAAAAATTAGCATATTGTGATAAAGTTCATTATTTTCTGTAATGTACTGATAAACATTAGACTTTCATATATTTTAGATTCATTACACACAACTGAAGTAGTTCAAGCCTTTTATTGTTTTAATATTGATGATTTTGGCATACAGCTCATGAAAACCCAAAATTCCTATCTAAAAAAATTAGCATATTTCATCCGACCAATAAAAGAAAAGTGTTTTTAATACAAAAAAAGTCAACCTTGAAATAATTATGTTCAGTTATGCACTCAATACTTGGTCGGGAATCCTTTTGCAGAAATGACTGCTTCAATGCGGCATGGCATGGAGGCAATCAGCCTGTGGCACTGCTGAGGTGTTATGGAGGCCCAGGATGCTTCGATGGCGGCCTTAAGCTCATCCAGAGTGTTGGGTCTTGCATCTCTCAACTTTCTCTTCCCAATATCCCACAGATTCTCTATGGGGTTCAGGTCAGGAGAGTTGGCAGGCCAATTGAGCACAGTAATAAACACAGTATTAAAAACACTTTTAGAAGGACCTGTATATATATATAGTAACTCACAAAAGTAAGTACACCTCTCACATTTTGTACATATTTCATTATATATTTTCATGGGACAACCCTGAAGATATGACACTTTGATACATTGTAAAGTAGTCATAGTACAGTTTGTATAACAGTGTAAATTTTGTGTGCTCTCCAAATAACTCAACATACAGAAATTTATGTATAAACCAACAAAACAAAAGTGAGCACACCCCTTAGTGAAAATGGCCAATTTGTGCCCAAGTAGCCATTTTGCCCTCCTTGGTGTTATGTGACTTGTTAGTGTTACAAGGTCTCAGGTGTGAATTAAGAGCAAACTTGTTAAATTTGGTGCTATCACTCTCACACTCGCTCATACTGGTCACTGGAAGTTTAACATGGCACCTCATGGTAAATAACTCTCTGAGTATCTGAAAAAAATAATTGTTGCTCTACATAAAAATGTCCTAGGCTATTATAAGATAGCCAACACCCTGAAACTGAGCTGCAGCATAGTAGCCAAGACCATACAGCGGTTTAACAAGTTTCACTCAGAACAGCCTCACCATGGTCGACCAAAGAAGTTGAGTGCACATGCTCAGCGTCATAACGAGAGGTTATCTTTTCAAAACAGCCTTATGAGTGCTGCCAGCATTGCTGCAGAGAGTACATCGGTGGGGGGTCAGCTTGTCAGTGCTCAGACCATACGCATCTCAGTGGATCAAATTGGTGTGCATGGCTGTCATCCCAGAAGGAAGCCTATTTTAAAAATGATGCACAAGAAAGCCAGCAAACAGTTTACTGAAGACAAGCAGACTAAGGACATGGATTACTGGAACCATGTCCTGTGGTCTGATGAGACCAAGATAAACGTATTTGGTGATTAGTATAAAAGACAATCAAGCATGGTGGTGGGAGTAGTGTCATGTTTTGGGGCTGCATGAGTGCTGCAGGCTGTGGGTGTTCATTGAGGGAATCATTTTTGCCAACAGGTACTGTGACATACTAAAGCAGAGCATGATCCTCTCCCTTTAGAAACTGGGCAGCAGGGCAGTATACCAACATGATAACGACCCCAAACGCACCTCCAAGATAACCACTGCCTTGCTAAAGAAACTGAGGGTAAAGGTGCTGGATAGAGATGAGCATATCGAAATTGACGAAGTGGAATTAGATCCGAATTTCAAGTTTTATTCGATTCACACCGAAGCTGAAATGTCTCGCGATTTATGGTAACGAATAGCATTTTTTCCTAAAATGGCTGCTGCACATGTGAGGACATGGAGCAAGGAACTCTGAGAAGGTGGAATCACCCATAATGCCATGTATGCAACCAATCAGCATCCAGCCCTGTGATGTCACAGCCCGGTAAATAGCCTCAGCCATCTTGGATTCTGCTTCAGCATGCGCTAGATACAGTGTTAGAAAAAACTTCATTGTGCTAAAAAAAGGTTTACAGATGCTGGGAAAGAATATTCAAGGTGAAGGGAAAGGATAGGGAGAATCATTCCACAGCATTTATGTTGAACAGGGTTCAGTAGGTGAGGTTACAGCCTGGGTAATAGGAACAATCATTACATCTTGCTGCACTGACTGGGGACCCAAACTGACATTATACAGTTCTATAATTCCAGCAAACCGTTATTGTTAATGGGGTGCAAGTGATGTTTGATACAGCCATTAATAGGGTTTCTTACAAGGAAATATTTCTGCGTCTTATTTGCCCTTGTGCGGTGCAGTTATATGTTCTAAAGTATTTTTTTAATTATATTAGTGGGAAAAAAGGGCTGAGTGATTAGCAGTTGTGTGGTGAAGTGCTAAAATTATAGCCATTTTTGTCATGTATTAGAGGCAAATGAAAAATGTATTTGAAATTCAGCGGTGCAGTTATATGTTCTAAAGCCATTTTTGTCATGCATGAATGGCAAAAGTAAAATATATTTGCCGTTCAGCGGTGCAGTTATCTGTTGTAAAGCCTTTTGTGGCATGTATTACTAGCAAAAAATATATAGATTTGCTGTTCAGAGGTGCAGTTATATGTCGAAAGCCCTTTTTCCTATGCATTAGTGGCAAAAGTTAAATATATTTGCTGATAAACTGTCCAGTTATATGTTCTAAAGCCCTTTTTGGCATGTATCAGTGGCAAATGTAAAATATATTTGCCGTTTAGCGGTGCAGTTATATGTTTTAAAGCCCTTTTTATAGCGTATTAGTGGGAAAAGAAAAATATATTTACCATTCAGCTGTCCAGTTACATGTTCTAAAGCCCTTTTTGTCATGTATTAGTAGCAAAAAATATATATATTTGCTGTTCAGTGGTGCAGTAAAATGTTGTAAAGCCTTTTGTGGCGTGTATAAGTGGAAAAAGAAAAAAAAATATTTGCAGTTCAACGTTCCAGTTATATGTTCTAAAGCCTTCTGTGGCATGAATAAGTAAAAAAATAAAATAAGGGCCTATTTGCCATTCAGCAGTGCAGTAATATGCTCTAAAGCCATTTTTATTGTGTATTACTATCAAAAGAAAAATATATTTGCCATTCAGCAGTGCAGTTACATGTTCTATAGCCCTTTTTGTTGTGTATTAGTGTATGAGAAAAGAAAAATATATTTGCCATTTAGTGGTGCAGTTATATGTTTTAAAGCCTTTTGTGGCGTGTATATGTAGACAATAAAAATATATTTTCCATTCAGCAGTGCAGTTACATGTTCTATAGCCCTTTTTGTTGTGCATTAGTGAGAAAAAAATATATATTTGCCATTTAGCTGTGCAGTTATATGTTTTAAAGCCTTTTGTGGCATGTATAAGTGGAAAAAGAAAAAATATATTTGCCGTTCAATGTTCCATTTATATGTTCTAAACACTTCTGTGGCATGTAACATAGTAACATAGTACATAAGGCCAAAAAAAGACATTTGTCCATCCAGTTCGGCCTATCATCCTGCAAGTTGATCCAGAGGAAGGCAAAAAAAAAACAAAAAACTGTGAGGTAGAAGCCAGTTTTTTCCAATTTAGGGGGATAAAAATTCCTTCCCAACTCCAATCAGGCAATCAGATTAACTCCCTGGATCAACGACACCTCTTTAGTAGCTATAGCCTGTAATATTATTACGCTCCAGAAAAACATCCAGGCCCCTCTTGAATTCCTTTATTGTACTCACCATCACCACCTCCTCAGGCAGAGAGTTCCATAGTCTCACTGCTCTTACCGTAAAGAATCCTCTTCTATGTTTGTGTACAAACCTCCTTTCCTCCAGATGCAGAGGATGTCCCCTCGTCACAGTCCTGGGTATAAATAGATGATTGGAGAGATCTCTGTACTGACCCCCTAATATATTTATACATAGTAATTAGATCTCCCCTCAGTCATCTTTTTTCTAAAGTGAATAACCCTAATTTTGATAATCTTTCAGGGTACTGTAGCAAAAAAATAAATGAATTGGGCCTATTTGCCATTCAATGGTGCAGTTATATGTTCTAAAGCCTTTTGTAGCTTGTATAAATGGAAAAAAATAAGGGTGTATTTGCCGTTCAGTGGTGTAGTTATATGTTCTAAAGCCATTTTTGTCATGTATTAGCGGCAAAAGAAAAATATATTTGCCATTCAGCGGTGCAGTTACATGTTTTAAAACCATTTTTGTTATGTATTAGTGTCAAAAGAAAAAAATATTTGCCGTTTAGCGGTGCAGTTATATGTTCTAAAGCCTTTTATGGAGTGTATAAGTAGAAAAATATATATATATTTGCCGTTCAGCAGTGCAGTTATATGTTCTAAAGCCTTCTGTGGTGTGTATAAGTGGGAAAAAATAAGGGCCGATTTGCCTTTCAGCAGTGCAGTTATATGTTCTAAAGCACTTTTGTGGCGTGTATAAGTGGAAAAAGAAAAATTTATTTGACGTTTAGCAGTGCACTTATCTGTTCTAAAGTCTTCTGTGGCATTTATAAGTGGAAAAAATAAGGGCCTATTTGCCTTTCAACAGTACAGTTATACAGCGTGTTCTAAAGCCTTTTGTGGCATGTGTAAGTGGAAAAAAAAAGCGACTATTTGCCGTTCAGCGATGCAGTTATATGTTTTAAAGACTTTTGTGGTGTGTATTATTGGCAAAAGAAAACTATATCTGCCATTCAGAGGTGCAGTTATATGTTCTAAAGCCCTTTTTATCGTGTATGAGAATAGTGGAAAAAGAAAAATGTATTTGCTGTTCAGCGGTGCAGTTATATGTTCTAAAGCCTTCTGTGGCGTGTATATATGGAAAAAAATAAGGGCCTATTTGCCATTCAGCAGTGCAGTTATATGTTCTAAAGGCTTTTGTGACTTGTATAAGTAGAATAAAATAAGGGCCTATTTTCTGTTCTGCGGTGTAGTAATATGTTCTAAAGCCATTTTTGTTGTGTATTAGTGGAAAAAGACACTTGCCATTCAGCGGTGGAGTTTCATGTTCTAAAGCCATTTTTGTCATGTATAAGTGGAAAAAGAAAAATGTATTTGCTGTTTAGCAGTGCACTTATCTGTTCTAAAGTCTTCTGTGGCATTTATAAGTGGAAAAAATAAGGGCCTATTTGCCTTTCAACAGTGCAGTTATTCAGTGTATTCTAAATCCTTCTGTGGCGTGTATAAGTTGAAAGAAATAAGGGACTATTTCCCGTTCAGCGATGCAGTTATATGTTCTAAAGACTTTTGTGGTGTGTATTATTGGCAAAAGAAAACTATATCTGCCATTCAGAGGTGCAGTTATATGTTCTAAAGCCCTTTTTATTGTGCATTAGGATAGAGGCATAAGAAAAATATATTTGCCGTTCAGCGGTGCAGTTATATGTTCTAAAGCCTTTTGTGGTGTGCATAAGTAGAAAAAGAACAATATATTTGCCATTCAGTGGAGCAGTTATATGTTCTAAAGCCTTCTGTGGCGTGTATAAGAGGGAAGAAATATGCGCCAATTTGCCATTCAGCAGTGCAATTATATGTTCTAAAGCCCTTTTTGAATTGTATTAGTAGCATAAGAAAAATAAATTTGTCGTTCAGTGGTGCAGTTATATGTTCTAAAGCCTTTTGCAGCATGTATAAGTGGAAAAAGAAAATTTTATTTGCCGTTCAGCACTGCAGTTATCTGTTCTAAAGCTTTCTGTGGCATTTATAAGTGGAAAAAAATAAGGGCCTATTTGCCATTCAGCGATGCAGTTATATGTTCTAAATTCTTTTGCGTAATGTAATATTGGCAAAAGAAAACTCTATCTGCCATTCAGAGGTGCATTTATGTTCTAAAGCCCTTTTTATCGTCTATTAGAGGAAAAATAAAAACGTATTTGCTGTTCAGCGGTGCAGTTATATGTTCTAAAGCCTTCTGTGGCGTGTATAAGTGGGAAAAAATAAGGGCCTATTTGCCATCCAGTGGTGCAGTTATATGTTACAAAGCCTTTTGTGACTTGTATAAGTGGAAAAATATAAGGGCCTATTTTCTGTTCAGCGGTGTAGTAATATGTTCTAAAGCTATTTTTGTTGTGTATTAGTGGAAAAATAAAAATACATTTTCCATTCAGCGGTTGAGTTACATGTTCTAAATACCCTTTTGTGTTGTGTATTATTGGCAAAAGAAAAATATATCTGCCGTTCAGAGGAGCAGTTATATGTTCTTAAACATTCTGTGGCATTTCTAAGTGGAAAAAAATAAGGGCCTATTTGCCTTTCGATGGTGCAGTTATACAGTATTTTATAAACCTTTTGTGGTGTGCGTAAGTAAAAAAAAAATAAAGGCCTATTTGCCGCTCAGCAGTGCAGTTATATGTTCTAAAGCCCTTTTTGTTATGTATTAGTGGGAAAAGAAAAATATATTTGCCATTCAGCGGTGCAGTTACATGTTCTAAATCTCTTTTTGTCGTGTATTACTAGCAAAAGAAATAAATATTTGCAGTTTAGCTGTGCAGTTATATGTTCTAAAGCCTTTTGTGGAGTGTATAAGTAGAAAAATAACTATATATGTGCTTTTCAGCAGTGCAGTTATATGTTCTAAAGCCTTCTGTGGAGTGTATAAGTGGGAAAAAATAAGAGCCAATTTGCCTTTCAACAGTGCAGTTATATGTTCTAAACCACTTTTTGTCATGTACTAGTGGCAAAAAAATATATATTTGCCGTTCAGCGGTGCAGTTTTATGTTCTAAAGCCTTTTGTGGCATGTATATGTGGAAAAAGAAAAATTTATTTGCCGTTTAGCAGTGCAGTTATCTGTTCTAAAGTCTTCTGTGGCATTTATAAGTGGAAAAAATAAGGGCCTATTTGCCATTCAGCGATGCAGTTATATGTTCTAAAGCCCTTTTTATTGTCTATTAGTGGAAAAATAAAAATGTATTTGCAGTTATATGTTATAAAGCCTTTTGTGACTTGTATAAGTGGAAAAAAATAAGGGCCTATTTTCTGTTCAGCGGTGTAGTAATATGTTCTAAAGCTATTTTTGTCATGTATTAGTGGCAAAAGAAAAATACATTTGCCATTCAGCGGTGGAGTTACATGTTCTAAAGCCTTTATTGTTGTGTATTAGTGGCAAAAGAAAAATATATTTGCCGTTTAGCGGTGCAGTTATATGTTCTAAAGCCTTCTGTGGTGTGCATAAGTAGAAAATGAACAGTATATTTGCCATTCAGCAGTGCAGTTATATGTTACAAAGCCTTTTGTGACTTGTGTAAGTGGAAAAATATAAGGGCCTATTTTCTGTTTAGCGGTGTAGTAATATGTTCTAAAGCTATTTTTGTCATGTATTAGTGGAAAAAGAAAAATACATTTGCCATTCAGCGGTGGAGTTAGATGTTTTAAAGCCTTTATTGTTGTGTATTAATGGCAAAAGAAAAATATATTTGCCATTTAGCAATGCAGTTATATGTTCTAAAGCCTTTTCTGGTGTGCATAAGTAGAAAATGAACAATATATTTGCCATTCAGCGGTGCAGTTATATGTAGAGATGTCGCAAACATAACATTTTCCATTCACGAACGGCGAGCGCAAATTTTTGCAAATGTTCGCGAACGGGCGAACCGGGCGAACTGCCATTGACTTCAATAGGCAGGCGAATTTTAAAACCCACAGGGACTCTTTCTAGCCACAGTAGTGATGGAAAAGTTGTTTCAAGGGGACTAACACTTGGACTGTGGCATGCCGGAGGGGGATCCATGGCAAAACTCCCATGGAAAATTACATAGTTGACGCTGAGTTGGGTTTTAATCCATAAAGGGCATAAATCACCTAACAATCCAATTTTTTTTTGAACAACGTGGTTTAAAACATCCAGTGTGTGTATACGATCAGATATGATGTTGTATCGATCAGGTAGTGTAAGGGTTACGCCCGCTTCACAGACATTGACAGACCAAACTCCCCTTTTAATGCACTGCAAACAGTCCATTTTCCCAACCGCAAACTCCCCATTTGCACAAGGTTGGATACCAAGCTAGCCATGTCCCGTTGATGTCATTGAAGGTTTCTTCCTCCACCCAGCCACGTACAACACCAAGGGTCCCCGAAAGGTGAATTGAATAAATTTTTCGAACGGGGAGATGGTTAAAGAAACGCTGGCTCCCTCCCCTTTGAATCCACGGTCACTGTGTCTGCGCCGTGCAATTTACTGTCACACCCAAAATGAGTGGTATTTTATGTAGTTCTCTTCTCATCAGTTTAATCTCTGTTACGTCCCATATCAGGGATTGCCTTTTGTGAAAAAAAAATTTAGGCCGGGTACCTTCGACTGCCTTCACAGTGACAGACCAAACTCTGATACACCAAACTGAATTGATTTTAGGATCCAGGAGATGGAAAAAGCAGCTTGGTCGGTCCTCTTACTCCCAAGTTGGGGCACTGCACGTGCACGGAGCAATGTGCTGTGACACCCTATATGAGTGGTGTCTTAACTGGTACTATTCCCATAAGTTTAATCCCTGTTACGTCCCCTATCCGGGGACGTGTGTCGAATTGATTAATTATTGTCGAATTAACGAACCATTATGACTTCCTGAAATAATTTAGTTCTGAGCTCTGTATTTGCTTTGAATTGGAATTGATGGGAATTTTTTAAATTGTCTGCATTATTTCTAATACACTATTAACCCCTTAAGGACCGGGCTCATTTTCACCTTAAGGACCAGGCCATTTTTTGCAAATCTGACCAGTGTCACTTTAAGTGCTGATAACTTTAAAACACTTTGACTTATCCAGGCCATTCTGAGATAGTTTTTTCGTCACATATTGTACTTCATGACACTGGTAAAATAAAGTCAAAAAAATGAATTTTTTTGCATAATAAAATACCTAATTTACCAAAAATTTTGAAAAATTTGCAAATTTCAAAGTTTCAGTTTCTCTACTTCTGTAACACATAGTAATACCCCCAAAAATTGTGATGACTTAACATTCCCCATATGTCTACTTCATGTTTGAATTATTTTGGGAATGATATTTTATTTTTTGGGGATGTTACAAGGCTTAGAAGTTTAGAAGCAAATCTTGAAATTTTTCAGAAATTTACAAAAACCCAATTTTTAGGGACCACTACAGCTCTGAAGTCACTTTGCAAGGCTTACATAATAGAAACCGCCCAAAAATGACCCCATTCTATAAACTATACCCCTCAAGGTATTCAAAACTGATTTTACAAACTCCGTTAACCCTTTAGGTGTTGCACAAGAGTTATTGGCAAATGGGGATGAAATTTGAGAATTTCATTTTTTTGCCTAATTTTCCATTTTAACCCATTTTTTCCACTAACAAAGCAAGGGTTAACAGCCAAACAAGACTGTATCTTTATTGCCCTGACTCTGCTGTTTACAGAAACACCCAATATGTGTCTGTAAACTACTGTACGGCCACACAGCGGGGCGTAGAGTGAAAGGTGCGCCGTATGGTTTTTGGAAGCCAGATTTTGCTGGACAGTTTTTTTGACACCATGTCCCATTTGAAGCCCCCTGATGCACCCCTAGAGTAGAAACTCCATAAAAGTGACCCCATCTAAGAAACTACACCCCTCAAGGTATTCAAAACTGATTTCACAAACTTCGTTAACCCTTTAGGTGTTGCACAAGAGTTATTGGCAGATGGGAATGAAATTTGAGAATTTCATTTTTTTGCCTAATTTTCCATTTTAACCCATTTTTTCCACTAACAAAGCAAGGGTTAACAGCCAAACAAGACTGTATCTTTATTGCCCTGACTCTGCTGTTCACAGAAACACCCAATATGTGTCTGTTAACTATTGTACGGCCACACAGCGGGGCGTAGAGTGAAAGGTGCGCCATATGGTTTTTGGAAGCCAGATTTTGCTGGACAGTTTTTTTGACACCATGTCCCATTTGAAGCCCCCTGATGCACCCCTAGAGTAGAAACTCCATAAAAGTGACCCCATCTAAGAAACTACACCCCTCAAGGTATTCAAAACTGATTTTACAAACTTCGTTAACCCTTTAGGTGTTGCACAAGAGTTATTGGCAGATGGGAATGAAATTTGAGAATTTCATTTTTTTGCCTAATTTTCCATTTTAACCAATTTTTTCCACTAACAAAGCAAGGGTTAACAGCCAAACAAGACTGTATCTTTATTGCCCTGACTCTGCCGTTTACAGAAACACCCCATATGTGGCCGTAAACTACTGTACGGCCACACAGCGGGGCGTAGAGTGAAAGGTGCGCCGTATGGTTTTTGGAAGCCAGATTTTGCTGGACAGTTTTTTTGACACCATGTCCCATTTGAAGCCCCCCTGATGCACCCCTAGAGTAGAAACTCCATAAAAGTGACCCCATCTAAGAAACTACACCCTCAAGGTATTCAAAACTGATTTTACAAACTTCGTTAACCCTTTAGGTGTTGCACAAGATTTAATGGAAAATAGAGATACAATTTCAAAATTTCACTTTTTTGGCAGATTTTCCATTTTTTATTTTTTTTTCCAGTTACAAAGCAAGGGTTAACAGCCAAACAAAACTCATTATTTATGGCCCTGATTCGGTAGTTTACAGAAACACCCCATATGTGGTCGTAAACTGCTGTACGGGCACACGGCAGGGCGCAGAAGGAAAGGAATGCCATACGGTTTTTGGAAGGCAGATTTTGCTGGACTGTTTTTTTGACACCATGTCCCATTTGAAGCCCCCCTGATGCACCCCTAGAGTAGAAACTCCAAAAAAGTGACCCCATCTAAGAAACTACACCCCTCAAGGTATTCAAAACTGATTTTACAAACTTCGTTAACCCTTTAGGTGTTGCACAAGATTTAATGGAAAATAGAGATACAATTTCAAAATTTCACTTTTTTGGCAGATTTTCCATTTTTTTTTTATTTTTCCAGTTACAAAGCAAGGGTTAACAGCCAAACAAAACTCATTATTTATGGCCCTGATTCGGTAGTTTACAGAAACACCCCATATGTGGTCGTAAACTGCTGTAAGGGCACACGGCAGGGCGCAGAAGGAAAGGAATGCCATACGGTTTTTGGAAGGCAGATTTTGCTGGACTGTTTTTTTGACACCATGTCCCATTTGAAGCCCCCCTGATGCACCCCTAGAGTAGAAACTCCAAAAAAGTGACCCCATTTTAGAAAGTACGGAATAGGGTGGCAGTATTGTTGGTACTAGTTTAGGGTACATATGATTTTTTATTGCTCTATATTACACTTTTTGTGAGGCAAGGTAACAAGAAATAGCTTTTTTGGCACGTGTTTTTTTTTTTGTTATTTACAACATTCATCTGACAGGTTAGATCATGTGGTAATTTTATAGAGCAGGTTGTCACGGACGCGGCGATACCTAATATGTATACAATTTTTTTTTATTTATGTAAGTTTTATACAATAACTTTTTTTTAAAACCAAAAAATTGTTTAGTGTCTCCATAGTCTAAGAGCCATAGTTTTTTCAGTTTTTGGGCGATTATCTTGAGTAGGGTCTAATTTTTTGCGGGATGAGATGACGGTTTGATTGGCACTATTTTGGGGTGCATATGACTTTTTGATCGCTTGCTATTACACTTTTTGTGACGTAAGATGGCAAAAAATAGTTTTTTTTACACCGTTTTTTTTTTTTTTTTTTACGGTGGTCATCTGAGGGGTTAGGTCATGTGATATTTTTATAGAGCCGGTCGATACGGACGTGGCGATACCTAATATGTATACTTTATTTTTATTTATGTAAGTTTTACACAATGATTTTATTTTTGAAACAAAAAAAAATCATGTTTTAGTGTTTCCATAGTCTAAGAGCCATAGTTTTTTCAGTTTTTGGGCGATTATCTTGAGTAGGGTCTCATTTTTTGCGGGATGAGATGACGGTTTGATTGGCACTATTTTGGGGTGCATATGACTTTTTGATCGCTTGCTATTACACTTTTTGTGACGTAAGATGGCAAAAAATAGCTTTTTTTACACCGTTTTTTTTTTTTTTTTTTTACGGTGGTCATCTGAGGGGTTAGGTCATGTGATATTTTTATAGAGCCGGTCGATACGGACGTGGCGATACCTAATATGTATACTTTATTTTTATTTATGTAAGTTTTACACAATGATTTTATTTTTGAAACAAAAAAAAATCATGTTTTAGTGTTTCCATAGTCTAAGAGCCATAGTTTTTTCAGTTTTTGGGCGATTATCTTGAGTAGGGTCTCATTTTTTGCGGGATGAGATGACGGTTTGATTGGCACTATTTTGGGGTGCATATGACTTTTTGATCGCTTGCTATTACACTTTTTGTGACGTAAGATGGCAAAAAATTGCTTTTTTTACACCGTTTTTTTTTTTTTTTTTTTACGGTGGTCATCTGAGGGGTTAGGTCATGTGATATTTTTATAGAGCCGGTCGATACGGACGTGGCAATACCTAATATGTATACTTTATTTTTATTTATGTAAGTTTTACACAATGATTTTATTTTTGAAACAAAAAAAAAATCATGTTTTAGTGTTTCCATAGTCTAAGAGCCATAGTTTTTTCAGTTTTTGGGCGATTATCTTGAGTAGGGTCTCATTTTTTGCGGGATGAGATGACGGTTTGATTGGTACTATTTTGGTGTACATGCGACTTTTTTGATCACTTTTATTACCTTTTTTGGGAAGTAAGGTGGGCAAAATTTCAATTTTCTCATAGTTTTTATTTTTTTATTTTTATGGCGTTCACCGTGCGGGGAAAGTAACATGACCTTTTTATAGATCAGGTCGTTACGGACGCGGCGATACCTAATATGTGTAGTGTATTTTATTTTTTTAATTTTTATTCAGTGATAAATGTTTTTTTTTTTATCTTAACTTTTTTCACTTTTTTTTTTTTTTTTTTGACCCAGACCCACTTGGTTCTTGAAGATCCAGTGGGTCTGATGTCTGTATAATACAGTACAGAACCTATATAGGGTTCTGCACTGTATTTTACTTACACTGAACAGATCTATGCTTTCAGCACAGATCTGTTCAGCACCATGGACAGCAGGACGCCTGAGCAGGCGTCCTGTTGCCATGGGAACCTTCCCCGTCTGCCACAACTTCGCAGACGGGGAAGGGTAAGGACGGGGCTCTCGGGGGGATGCCTGGGGGCTCTCTCCCTCTCCCATCGGGGGGCTGCAAAGGCACAGCAGCCCCCCGATGGGAGAGGGAGGGAGCTCCATGCACTGTTAACCTTTTCCATACAGCGGTCCATACGGACCGCTGTATGGAAAGGGTTAAACGGCTGACATCGCATCAACGATGTCAGCCGTTTATACCAGGGTGCCAGCAATGTGCTGGCACCCTGGTATATCCACTAGAAACCAACGATTATTCAAGGGGAGGCGGGCGGGGGATCGCGATCCCGCCTGCCGCACCGCCCGCCTCCCGCAACGCCCCCACTGCCTGCGACACCCCCCCTGCACCACCCGCCGCCATCAAATCGTGCAGGGGTGCAGGGGGAAGGTGAAATCTTGATTTTAGGCACTCTGAAGTTTCTGATCCCCGCGGTCAGGGACCGCGGGGATCAGAAACTGCAAAAAGCGCAGCAAACCGCAGGTCTGAATTGACCTGCGGTTTGCTGCGATCGCCGACACGGGGGGGTCAAATGACCCCCCCCTGCGTTGTTACGGTATGCCGGCTGAATGATTTCAGCCGAAATCCCGTTCCGATTAACCCCCGCGGCGCCGGAATTCAGATTTTAAGTCAGGACGTACCGGTACGTCCTCGGTCCTTAAGGACTCGGGAAATAGGGCGTACCGGTACGTCCTCGGTCCTTAAGGGGTTAAGAGACTTTATTATGATTTTTTTTATTTTATGCATTAAAAACCCATACAACTTAAAAAAATAAAAATAAAAATTATGTTTTTTTTCTATGAACAATTGTCCAGCCGATCGCTTTTAGTCTGATCATAATGAAGCAACAGCCTTATCATCTGGGGTGTGGCAACATTGCCAACACACTCATAGAGGTTATGATCGCTTCATTGTGATACGCAAGCCCCTTCACAACAACAAGGTACCGATCACGAAGGGGAATTGACACATGTATGTGCCTTTTTTTTGTTTTGTTTTTGCAGCCACAGTGCAGCACCAGAGGCCAGAAAAATTAGGCATGTGCACATGCCTGAAAAACCAGGTATTGTTGCAGCCGGAAGAATTTATGTTTTCCAGGCAGAAAGGTGACTAAAATATTGCGGCTTGAACCCTAGTTGGTGGCAGAGAATTCAAGAAAGTCATCCAGTATGCAGACATTAAATACAGCAGCGTGGGGACGATTTTGAGGCCAAGGCATGTCATCAGCCCTTTTGTTAGTCAAACGTATCCCCCACTGTCAGTCCCTTCGGGATCCATGCCTCATTCATCTTAATGAAGGTGAGGTAATCAACACTTTCTTGACCGAGGCGACTTCTTTTGTCAGTGACAATGCCTCCTGCTGCACTGAAGGTCCTTTCTGACAGGACACTTGAAGCAGGGCAGGCCAAAAGTTCTATCGCAAACTGGGATAGCTCAGGCCACAGGTCAAGCTTGCACACCCAGTAGTCAAGGGGTTCATCGCTCCTCAGAGTGTCAATATCTGCAGTTAAGGCGAGGTAGTCTGCTACCTGTCAGTCGAGTCGTTCTCTAAGGCTGGATCCTGAAGGGCTGTGGAGATGTGTAGGACTGAAAAAGCTCTGCATGTCCTCCATCAACAACACATCTGTAAAGCGTCCTGTCCTTGCCGCCGTGGTCGTGGTAGGAGGAGGATTACTTTCACCTCTTCCCCAGTTAGATTCCCGTTGTGCTGTGACATCCCCCTTATAAGCTGTGTAAAGCATATTTTTTAGTTTGGTTTTGAACTGCTGCATCCTTTCTGGCTTTCGGTAATTTGGTAACATTTCCGCCACTTTCTGCTTATACCAGCAGGGCCGATCCTAGGGTCACAGGCGCCTGGGTGCAGAAATATTTCTGGCGCCCCCACATGGGCGTGGTTATCTTACTAACTCCTCCCCTTTACAATGTTTCTATGGCAACAACTTCAGCCCCACCCCCTTGCAGTCTAGGGGGCGGAGCCAAACCCGGAAGCACAATTGAGGGGCAGGGCCAGCCACCAGTAAGATAGGAAGGCTTCAGCCAACACACAAGCTTTGCAACAATATAGGAAGCTACAGAAAAGTCTTATAATATCCTCAGTGGATCTCAACCTCCCAATCCTCCACACCCTGTACAGGTCAGTGCCCCCGAAATTGCACTCACAGTTCTCCAGCAACTCTGGCAAATACCACCTATTCCGTACAGGGTGGGTTTACATCTGCGTTATGCCATTCCGTTATAGGTTCCGTTTCAAACGGAATATAACGGAATGGCCAGATGGAATGCAAAACGGAAACCTTTAAGGGTCCATTCACACGTCCGTTGTTTCTTTCCTGATCTGTTCCGTTTTTTGCGGAACAGATCTGGACCAGTTCTGTACCCATTCATTTTCAATGGGTCCTGAAAAAAAATCTGAAATTGAGCTGTCCGATTTTTTTCAGGACCCATTGAAAATGAATGGGTCCAGATCTGTTCCGCAAAAAACGTAACAGATCAGGAAAGAAACAACGGACGTGTGAATGGACCCTAAGAGGCATTCCGTTTTGCTCTGTCCTAATAGAAGTTTATGAGAAAGCATAACGGATCAGTCTGGGTCCCCTTATGCAAGACGGACTTTGTTTTCAGTCTTGCATAACAGGAACCAGATGGATCCGTTTTGATTCCCATAGACTTTTAAGAGGACGGAGAGCAAACGGAAAGCCTCTTGCAGAGTCCGCACTGTACGAGAGAGAGATAGCAGTGGCTGTGAAGGGAAAAGTACCAGAGCACAATGACAGCCCCAGAGGCTCTCTGCTGCCTGACCAACCGTATGCTGCCACAGCGCCAGCCCAGCCTGCAGGACATCAGAGAGGCCTGGGGTCCACATTATAGCACCACTACATTTACTTATTATCAAAAAGCATCATACATAACCAAGCAAAAGCCAGAATATAATAAAAGACAAAAACATTAAACTACATTTATAATAAAACAATTTACTTACAAAAGAAGCGATTCAGTCGTCTGCTGTACCGTCCTCTGCTTGCTTCCACTGATTATGTGCCCTCCTTTCTGTCTCTCCTCAGTGCGCAGGCGCACTGTTATGGGGGATCTGTGGATGACAGTATGACACACTGTTATGGGGGATCTGTGGATGACAGTATGACGCACTGTTATGGGGGATCTGTGGATGACGCACTGTTAGGGGGCATCTGTGGATGACGCACTGTTATGGGGGATCTGTGGATGACACACTGTTATGGGCATCAGTGGATGACGCACTGTTATGGGGGATCTGTGTATGACGCACTGTTAGGGGGCATCTGTGGATGACGCACTGTTATGGGGGATCTGTGGATGACACACTGTTATGGGCATCAGTGGATTACACACGGTTATGGGGGCATCTGTGGATGACACTGTTATGGAACTTATGGGGACATCTGTGGGTGACACACTGTTATGGGGCATCTGTGGATGACACTGTTATAGGTGGCCGGGGGGATCTGTGGATGACACACATATATGGCAGGCAGCGCAAGCATCTTGTGCTATATAAATGTGTCATCATCCACATATCACTTCTCCTCCCCCCCCCCCCATAACAGTGTCCCACCCTATTGTAAGACGTCCGTTCCTTTATGTAAGTGAGCTATTGAGCTTGTAAATAAACTTGTGCAAAGTATATGAGTAGTTAGTAACTACTCATATAGTTTGCAGTTTGCACAAGTTTATTTACAAGCTCAATAGCTCACTTAGGGCTCTTTCACACCTGCGTTATAGTCTTCCGGCATAGAGTTCCGTCGTCGGGGCTCTATGCCGGAAGAATACTGATCAGGATTTTCCTAATGCATTCTGAATGCGCTTTTTGGCCGCAGCAAATAGCGCAGCATGCTGCGCTTTTTGCTCCGGCAAAAATCCGGAACACTTGCCGCAAGGCCGGATCCGGAATGAATGCCCATTGAAAGGCATTGATCCGGATCCGGCCTTAAGCTAAACGTCGTTTCGGCGCATTGCCGGATGCGACGTTTAGCTTTTTCTCAATAGTTACCATGGCTGCCGGGACGCTAAAGTCCTGGCAGCCATGGTAAAGTGTAGTGGGGAGCGGGGAGCAGCATACTTACCGTCCGTGCGGCTCCCGGGGCGCTCCAGAGTGACGTCAGGGCGCCCCAAGCGCATGGATCACGTGATCGCATGTACACGTCATCCGTGCGCCTGGGGCGCTCTGACATCATTCTGGAGCGCCCCGGGAGCCGCACGGATGGTAAGTATGCCGCTCCCCCGCTCCCCACTACTACAATGGCAACCAGGACTTTAATAGCGTCCTGGGTGCCATAGTAACACTGAAAGCATTTTGAAGACGGATCCGTCTTCAAATGCTTTCAGTACACTTGCGTTTTTCCGGATCCGGCGTGTAATTCCGGCAAGTGGAGTACACGCCGGATCCGGACAACGCAAGTGTGAAAGAGGCCTTACATAAGTTACTATCTTATCTAATATAATCTATCACTAATCATCACTATTCAGTATTCACTAACTTACTGCCTGGGACAGTCAGGAGTCAGGACTCAGTCAGGAGGACTCCAAATGTATTCTCATCACAACTTAGTACAAGCCAGTTGGCACTACTAGGGCGCAGGGGCGGGCACTGGCAGGCAGAAGCTGGTGGCGTGACTGGCGTGGCACTGGCAGCAGTGCTCCAGTCCCGCTCTTCAATATTCAAAATTGGCGGCCGGCGGCAGCGTAACTGTAACGTGACGTGACGTCACTCACTACGTTACGTCGCAGTGAGCGACGTTACGCTGCCGGCCGCCGGAAGATGGGAGGCAGTCAGGCAGAGCACGGAGGCGGAGCACAGGAGGCGGAGCACGGAGGCGGAGCACAGGAGGCAGAGCACAGGAGGCAGAGCACAGGAGGCGGACTACAGGAGGCGGTCTCAGTCTCACACGTGAGTCACGTCAGTATATGTGTCGTGTGTCTGTGTCTGTTCTTTGTGTCACAGTGGGCTGGCAGGAGGCGGAGCGGAGCAGTCACAGACAGTGACAGGGGTGTGATGTGAATTGATTAGGCCATACCCGGCCGGCCGGCGGCACACCCCCGGCCCCACTCGAACCCTGAGGCTGAGGCGGCCCGGCCCACCGGGCGGTCCGGAGGTGGTTAAAAAAAAAAAAAAGGCCCGGCGGCTCGCTCGGCGCCTTTCGGGTGACAGCGCTGGGGTGCGGGGCACCCACTGCACCCCGTGTAGGATCGGCCCTGTATACCAGGGGTCTAGTAGCGTGGCCACCCAGTATAGGTCGTTCTCCTTCATCCTTTTTATACGAGGGTCCTTCAACAGACATGTCAGCATGAAAGACCCCATTTGCACAAGGTTGGATGCCGAGCTACTCATTTCCCGTTCCTCCTCCTCACTGATGTTATTGACGGTCTGTTCTTCCCCCCAGCCACGTACAACACCACGGGTCCCAGATAGGTGACAACGAGCACCCTGGGATGCCTGCTGTGGTTGGTCTTCGTCCTCCTCAAAGCCACATTCCTCCTCTGACTCCTCTTCTTCATACTCCTCTTGCAGCGTTGCCGCAGGTCCGGCAAGCGATGATGACAAGGCTGTTTCTGGTGGTCATGGTGACCACAACTCTTTCTCTTCCTCTTCACGCTCATCTACAGCCTGATCCAGCACTCTTCGCAGAGCACGCTCCAGGAAGAAAACAAATGGGATGAGGTCGCTGATGGTGCATCAAAAGGATGCATGAGCCTACAGGCATTGCGCATGAGCGTCCAGTAACGTGGCAAAAAAAATTCCAGCTCCGCAGAGGCTGCCCTAGCACCCCGGTCATACAAATACTCGTTGACGGCTTTTTCTTGTTGGAGCAGGCGGTCGAACATTAGGAGTGTTGATTTCCAACGTGTCGGGCTGTCGCAAATCAAGCGCCTCACTGGCATGTTGTTTCGGCGCTGAATGTCTGAAAAGTGCGCCATGGCCGCGTAGGAATGCCTGAAATGGCCGCACACCTTCCTGGCCTGCTTGAGGGCGTCCTGTAAGCCTGGGTACTTAGACACAAAGCGTTGTACTATGAGGTTCAACACATGTGCCATGCACGGCACATGTGACAACTTGCCCAAATTCAATGCCGCCAACAAATTGCTTCCATTGTCACACACCACTTTGCCGATCTCCAGTTGGTGCGGGGTCAGCCACTGATCCACCTGTGCGTTCAGGGCGGACAGGAGTGCTGGTACGGTGTGGCTCTCTGCTTTCAGGCAAGTCAACCCCAAGACAGCGTGACACTGTCGTATCCGGGATGTGGAATAGCCCCTGGGGAGCTGGGGGGAATTAGTTGATGTGCAGCCAGACGCCACTGCAGAAGAGGACTCAGCCGAGGAGGTTATGGAAGAGGATGGAGTAGGAGGAGTAGAGGAGGTGGCAGTAGGCCTGCCTGCAAGTCGTGGCGGTGTCACCAACTCTGCTGCAGAGCCACGCATTCCATGCTTGGCAGCCGTCAGCAGGTTGACCCAATGCGCAGTGTAGGTGATATACCTGCCCTGACCGTGCTTTGCAGACCAGGTATCAGTGGTCAGATGGACCCTTGCCCCAACACTGTATGCCAGAGATGCCATGACTTCCTTTTCAATCACTGTGTAGAGGTTTGGGATTGCCTTTTTTGAAAAAAAAAATCGTCCGGGTACCTTCCACTGTGGTGTCCCAATAGCAACACATTTTTTGAAGGCCTCAGACTCCACCAGCTGGTATGGCAAAAGCTGGCGGGCTAAGAGTTCCGTCAAGCCAGCTATCAGACGCCGGGCAAGGGGGTGACTCTGTGACATTGGCTTCTTACGCTCAAACATTTCCTTTACAGACACCTGACTGTGGGCAGATGAGATGGAACTGCTGAAGGTGAGAGGCGGAGTGGTGGGTGGTTGAGAGGGGGCAAGGAGGACAGCAGTGGTTGACGTGGCTGAAGATGCTGGACCAGGATGAGGATGGTGGCTTTGAGTTTGTGTGCTGCTTGTACTCATGTGTTGATCCCATTGGCGTTTGTGATGTGAGATCATGTGCCTTCACAAAGCAGTTGTACTGAGGTGGGTGTTGGACTTCCCATGACTCAGTTTCTTTTGGCACAGGTTGCAAATGGCATTGTTGTTATCAGAGGCAGACACACAAAAAAGATGCCACACTGCTGAGCTTTGCAATGACGGCATTCTGTTGGTGGCAACAGCATGTGTTGATTGGCGTGCTGTCTGGCTGACCTCGGGTGCCGATACATGCTGTCTGACTGTGCCACTAGCTCCTTGCAACGACCTCCCCCTGCTTCCAACTCGTCTCCTCCTTCTCTCTGTCTCCCCTTCTGAACGTTCCCCCTCTTCTTCTTCTCTTCGAGCAGGCACCCACGTGGCATCCACGGACAAATCGTCATCATCAACCGCTTCACTTGTATTTGACACCTCAGCAAAGGAAGCAGCAGCGGGTACAACATCATCATCACACTGTACGTCCATGTGTGTAATGCTGCCTGACTGAGACATATCCCTGTTATCTACATCCTCTGGCAATAATGGTTGCGCATCACTAATTTCATCCAACTGATGTGTAAATAACTCCTCTGAGGGATCAAGTGAAGTGGCTGTGGTAGTAGTGGGGTGGTGGTGGCGGCGGGCGGGAGAGTGGTAACTTGAGAGCAGGTGACCAAAGATTAGCTGGAGGAGGATGGTGCGTCACGGTTCTTAGTGGAAGCTGTTGAAGATTGAGTGTCCTGTGTAAGCCAGTCAACTGTTTCCTCCGAATTTTTGGGGTTCAGGGTACGTGGCCTCTGAACACTGGGCATTATTCCAGGGCCAGTGGAAATCACAGCACCACAACGGCACCAGCGGGGTGGCCTGCCTCTGCCTGTCATTTTTTTTTAGATAAGTGGTACTATGCGTACAAGGTACTGTGCCACCCTATATAAGTGGTGGGCAGTGGGCACAGTTCAGTCTGTGTGGACCTGACACACACTGGCTTGCAATTGGGATTATATCACAGAAAAATATTAAATAGATTTTTTTTTCTGCAAGGTATTTGTGAGTGAGTGACACCCTGTAACGGTATGAGTGGTGGCCTAGCCAGTGGCCACAGTAAAGTCTGTGGGCCTGACACACACTGGCTTGCAACTGGGATTATATCACAGAAAAATATTAAGTAGAATTTTTTTAATCTGCAAGGTATTTGTGAGTGAGTGACACCCTGTAACGGTATGAATGGAGGACTAGCCAGTGGCCACAGTACAGTCTCTGTGGGCCTGACAGACACTAGCTTGCAACTGGGATTATATCACAGAAAAATATTAAATTATTTTTTTTTCTGCAAGGTACTTGTGAGTGAGTGACACCCTGTAACGGTATGAGTGGTGGCCTAGCCAGTGGCCACAGTACAGTCTGTGGGCCAGACACACACTGGCTTGCAACTGGGATTATATCACAGAAAAATATTAAATATAATTTTTTTAATATGCAAGGAATTTGTGAGTGAGTGACACCCTGTAACGGTATGAATGGAGGCCTATCCAGTGGCCACAGTACAGTCTGTGTGGGTCTGACACACACTGGCTTGCAACTGGGATTATATCACAGAAAAATATTAAATATAATTTTTTTATCTGCAAGGTATTTGTGAGTGAGTGACACCCTGTAACGGTATGAGTGGAGGCCTAGCCAGTGGCCACAGTACAGTCTGGGGCCAGACACACACTGGCTTGCAACTGGGATTATATCACAGAAAAATATTATTATTATTTTTTTTCTGCAAGTTATTTGTGAGTGAGTGACACCCTGTAACGGTATGAGTGGAGGCCTAGCCAGTGGCCACAGTACAGTCTAGGCCAGACACATACTGGCTTGCAACTGGGATTATATCACAGAAAAATATTAAATACTTTTTTATTTATCTGCAAGGTATTTGTGAGTGAGTGACACCCTGTAATGGTATGAATGGAGGCCTAGCCAGTGGCCACAGTACAGTCTGTGTGGGCCTGACACACCCTGGCTTGCAACTGAGATTATATCACAGAAAAATATTAAATATATATTTTTTTATCTGCAAGGTATTTGTGACTCACACCCTGTAACGGTATGAATGGAGGCCTAGCCAGTGGCCACAGTACAGTCTGTGTGGGCCAGACACACACTGGCTTGCAACTGGGATTATATCACAGAAAAATATTAAATTGAATTTCTTTTATCTGCAAGGTATTTGTGAGTGAGTGACACCCTGTAACGGTATGAATGGAGGCCTAGCCAGTGGCCACAGTACAGTCTGTGTGGGCCTGACACACACTGGCTTGCAACTGGGATTATATAACAGAAAAATATTAAATATAATTTTTTTTTATCTGCAAGGTATTTGTGACTCACACCTTGTAACGGTATGAGTGGAGGCCTAGCCAGTGGCCACAGTACAGTCTGGGGCCAGACACACACTGGCTTGCAACTGGGATTATATCACAGAAAAATATTAAATATAATTTTTTTTCTGCAAGTTATTTGTGAGAGACTGACACCCTGTAACGGTATGAGTGGAGGCCTAGCCAGTGGCCACAGTACAGTCTGAGGCCAGACACACACTGGCTTGCAACTGGGATTATATCACAGACAAATATTAAATAGATTTTTTTTTATCTGCAAGGTATTTGTGAGTGAGTGACACTCTGTAACGGTATGAATGGAGGCCTAGCCAGTGGCCACAGTACAGTCTGTGTGGGCCTGACACACCCTGGCTTGCATCTGAGATTATATCACAGAAAAATATTAAATTGAATTTTTTTTATCTGCAAGGTATTTGTGACTCACACCCTGTAACGGTATGAATAGAGGCCTTGCCAGTGGCCACAGTACAGTCTGTGTGGGCCAGACACACACTGGCTTGCAACTGGGATTATATCACAGAAAAATATTAAATACTTTTTTATTTATCTGCAAGGTATTTGTGAGTGAGTGACACCCTGTAACGGTATGAATGGAGGCCTAGCCAGTGGCCACAGTACAGTCTGTGTGGGCCTGACACACCCTGGCTTGCAACTGAGATTATATCACAGAAAAATATTAAATATATTTTTTTTTATCTGCAAGGTATTTGTGACTCACACCCTGTAACGGTATGAATGGAGGCCTAGCCAGTGGCCACAGTACAGTCTGTCTGGGCCAGACACACACTGGCTTGCAACTGGGATTATATCACAGAAAAATATTAAATTGAATTTATTTTATCTGCAAGGTATTTGTGAGTGAGTGACACCCTGTAACGGTATGAATGGAGGCCTAGCTAGTGGCCACAGTACAGTCTGGGGCCCGACATACACTGGCTTGCAACTGGGATTATATCACAAAAAATATTAAATTTATTTTTTTTTATCTGCAAGATATTGTCTGTGACACCCTGTATGAATGGTGTGCACACAGTACAGTCTGTGGCTGAGCCTGCAGCCTCTCACACACGGGCAGCCAGGCAACTACAATATACATATATATATATATATATATATATATATAAAAAAAGCACACTGATGTACCAGCCCTGAAAAGGGCCGTTTGGGGTGCTGTCAGGACGCTGTCCTTACAGCAGATGAGTCTGTTCACACAGAACAATGCCCTAGCTAGCGCTTTCCCTATTAGATCAGCAGCAGCAGCACTGTCCCTCCTCTCACTGAGAATGCAGCTTCCGAATTAATCTAAAATGGATGCTGTCCAGAAGGAGGGAGGGTCTGCTGCTAATTGGCTGGAATGTGTCTGCTGACTGTGAGGTACAGGGTCAAAGTTTACTCAATGATGATGTATAGGGGGCGGACCGAACATCGCATATGTTCGCCCGCCGCGGCGAACGCGAACAAGCTATGTTCGCCGGGAACTGTTCGCCTGTCAATAGTTCAGGACATCACTAGTTATATGTTCTAAAGCCTTCTGTGGCTTGTATAAGTGGGAAAAAATATGGGCCAATTTGCCATTCAGCAGTGCAATTATACGTTCTAAAGCCCATTTTGTAATATATTAGTGGCAAAAGAAAAATATATTTGTTGTTTAGCGGTGCAGTTATATGTTCTAAAGCCTTTTGCGGTGTGTATAAGTGGAAAAAGAAAATTGTATTTGCCGTTCAGCACTGCAGTTATCTGTTCTAAAGCTTTCGGTGGCATTTATAAGTGGAAAAAAATAAGAGCCTATTCGCCTTTCAATGGTGCAGTTTTACAGCGTGTTTAAGTGGAAAAAAATGAGGGACTATTTGCAGTTTAGCGGTGCAGTTATATGTTCTAAAGCCTTTTGTGGCATCTATTATTGGTAAAAGAAAAATATATCTGCCGTTCAGAGGTGCAGTTATATGTTTTTAACTCCTTAAGGACACAGCCATATTTCACCTTAAGGACCAGGTAATTTTTTGCAAATCTGACCAGTGTCACTTTAAGTGGTGATAACTTTAAAACGCTTTGACTTATCCAGGCCATTCTGAGATAGCTTTTTCGACACATATTGTACTTCATGACACTGGTAAAATGAAGTAAAGTAAAAACAATATCATTTTTATTTATTTATTAAAAAATACCAAATTTACCATTTTCAATTTCTCTACTTCTGTAAAACATAGTAATACCTTCAAAAATAGTTATTACTTTACATTCCCCATATGTCTAATTCATGTTTGGATCATTTTAGGAATTACATTTTAGTTTTTGGGGACGTTACAGGGCTTTGAAGGAATTTTTCAGAAATTTTCAAAAGCCCAACTTTTAGGGACCAGTTCAGGTCTGAAGTCACTGTGTGAGGTTTACATAATAGAAACCACCCAAAATGACCCCATTCTAGAAACTACACCCTTCAAGGTATTTAAAACTGATTTTACAACTTAACCCTTTAGGTTTTCCACAAGAGTTAATGGCATATGGAGATACAATTTCTGAATTTTTGGGCAAATTTTCCATTTGAATCCATTTTTTCCAGTAACAAAGCAAGGGTTAACAGCCAAACAAAATGCTATATTTATTGCCCCGATTTTTTAGTTTGCAGAAACACCCCATATGTGGCCGTAAACTACTGTACGAGCACACGGTATGGCGTAGAGGGAAAGGTGCGCCGTGTGGTTTTTGGAAGGCAGATTTTGCTGGACTGGTTTATTTACACCATGTCCCATTTGAAGCCCCGCTGATGCACCCCTAGAGTAGAAACTCCATAAAAATTACCCCATCTAAGAAACTACACCCCTCAAGGTATTCAAAACTGATTTTACTAACTTTGTTAACCCTTTAGGTGTTGCACAAGAGTTATTGGCAACTGGAGATGAAATTTGAGGATTTAAATTTTTGGTCAAATTTTCCATTTTAATTCATTTTTTTCAGTAACAAAGCAAGGGTTAACAGCCCAAAAAAATGCTATATTTATTGCCCCGATTCTGTAGTTTGCAGAAACACCCCATATGTGGCCGTAAATTACTGTACAGTCACACGGTAGGGCGTAGAGGGAAAGGTGTGCCGTGTGGTTTTTGGAAAGCAGATTTTGATGGACTGGTTTATTTACACCATGTCCCATTTGAAGCCCCCCTGATGCGTCCCTAGAGTAGAAACTCCATTAAAGTGACCCCAGCTAGGAAACTACACCCCTCACGGTATTCAAAACTGATTTTACAAACTTTGTTAACCCTTTACGTGTTGCACAAGAGTTATTGGCAAATGGAGATAAATTTATGAATTAAAATTTTTGGGCAAATTTTCCATTTTGATCCATTTTTTCCAGTAACAAAGCATAGGTTAACAGCTAAACAAAATGCTATATTTACTGCCCCAATTCAGTAGTTTGCAGAAACACCACATATGTGGCTGTAAATTACTGTACGGGCACACATTAGGGCGTAGAGGGAAAGGCGCGCCGTGTGGTTTTTGGAAGGCAGATTTTGGTGGACTGGTTTATATACACCATGTCCGATTTGAAGCCCCCCTGATGCACCCCTAGAGTAGAAACTCCATAAAAGTGACCCCATTTTGGAAACTACGGTTTAAGGTGGCAGTTTTGTTGGGACTATTTTTAGGGTACATATGATTTTTGTTTGCTCTATATTACATTTTTGTGAGGCAAGGTTACCAAAAATAGAAATTCTGAAACTTCATCTCAATTTGCCATAAACTGTTAAGGAACACCTAAAGGGTTAATAAAGTTTGTAAAATCCGTTTTTAATTACAATGAGGGGTGTAGTTTCTTAGATGTGGTCGCTCTTATGGAGTTTCTACTCTAGGTGCGCATCAGGGGGGCTTCAAATGGGACATGGTGCAAAAAAAAACGCCCATCAAAACCTGCCTTCCAGAGAACATACGGCGTTCCTTTCCTTCTGCGCCCTGCCGTTTGGTATTACAGCAGTTTACGACCACATATGGGGTGTTTCTGTAGACTGCAGAATCAGGGTAATAAATATTAAGTTTTGTTTGGCTGTTAACCCTTCCTTTGTTAAGGAAAAAAACTGATTAAAATGGAAAACTTGCCCAAAAATTTCTGTTTTGGCACAGTTTTTATTGCATTTTTCTGACTGTGTTCATCTGAGGGGTTAGGTCATATGGTATTTGTATAGAGCGGATTTTTACGGATGCAGTGATACCTAATATGTCTACTTTTTATTTATTTATGTTTTACACTATATTATCTTTTTATAAACAAAAAAAAAAACATTTTAGTATCTCCATAGTCTGAGTTATTGTTTTTTTTTGTTTTTAGCCGATTATCTTAGGTAGGGGCTCATTTATTGCGGGATGAGAGGACGATTTTACTTTACACTATTTTGAGGGGAATATTACTTTTTGATCGCTTGCTATTACAAATTTTGTGATGTAAGGTGACAAAAAAATACCTTTTTTTGCACAGTTTTTATTTTATTATTTTAGCCGTGTTCATGGGGTCGTTTTATAGAGCAGATTCTTATGGACCCGGCAATACCTAATATGTCTACTTTTTTATTTATTTATGTTTTACACTATATTATCTTTTTATAAACAAAAAAAAAAACATTTTAGTATCTCCATAGTCTGAGTTATATTTTTTTTGTTTTTAGCCGATTATCTTAGGTAGGGGCTCATTTTTTGTGGGATGAGAGTACGGTTTTATTACCACTATTTTGGGTGGCATATGACTTTTTGATCGCTTGCTAATCCAATTTTTGTGATGTAAGGTGACCCAAAAAAACTTTTTTTGCACCGTTTTAATTTTATTGTTTTGACCGTGTTGATCTGAGGGGTTAGGGGGGATACTTTTATAGAACAGATTCTTACGGACGCGGCGATACCTAATATGTCAACTTTTTAAATTTATTTTAGTTTTACTAAATAATATTTTTTTTGTTTTAGTGTCTCAAGTCTGAGAACCATAGTTTTTGTATCCGGTTGACAGTGGCTAAATTGGGATATAAATTTTGTACTCCATGGAAGTGTGGTACTCTCTGAAGCAACCAATAATGCAGAGGCCCAGGTGATTGGGGCACGTATAACAATGAGTAGTGGCGTCCTTCTGTATCCCCCTCCTGTGACACACGCTGCACCTTTTTTGGGTCCGTCCCTTCTTTCCAGTATGGGGGACCACACCTGCAAAGTTTTGGCCAGGGACGATCCGGGCGCCTCCAGTTCCTGAGGTACTCCGGCCTGCTCTTTCCTGGTCAGAAAAGATCAGGTCCTTGAGGACTGCCTCATAGAACTGAAGGAATGTCCCTGTGTTGCCAGCGCTCTGGGACAGCACAAAAGAGTTGTACAAGGCAACCTGTACCAAGTAGACCGCAACTTTTTTGTACCGTGCCCAGGTTTTACGCATGGCATTATATGGCTTGAGGACTTAATCAGAGAGATCAACTCCTCCCATATACCGATTGAAGTCGACGATACAATCGGGCTTGAGGACCATTGCTGCGGTACCTTGCACAGGGACAGGGGTGATGCCGTTACCATGAATTGTGGACAGTACAAGGACATCCCTCATGTCCTTATATCTAGCCAGCAACAGGTATCCACTAATAAGGGCGCGGGTCTCACCCCTGGGGATAGGTACCTGGAGGGGGTGGATAGGGAGGCCACGTTGATTTTTCTGCACGGTCCCACAAGCGGACGTGGATCTGGCAACGAGGGACTGGAACAAGGGGATACTAGTATTAAAGTTATCCATGTACAGGTGGTAACCCTTATCTAGCAGTGGGTGCATAAAGTCCCACACAAGTTTCCCGCTAACACCCAGAGTGGGGGGACATTCTGGTGGTTGACCCAGGGAATCTCGTCCCTCACACACACACAAAACTTGTAAGTGTACCCTGAGGTACTCTCACAAAGTTTGTACAGCTTCACGCCATACCTCGCCTGCTTAGAGGGAACATACTGGCGGAAAAGGAGTCTCCCCTTGAAAGCAATGAGAGACTCATCAACTGCGACCTCTCTTCCAGGTACATAGGCCTGTACAAATTTGGCCCCAAAGTGATCGATGACCGGGATGATTTTGTACAGGCGGTCATAGGCAGGATCACCTTGGGGGGGGGGGGACATGCTGCATTATCTGAATAATGCAGGCATTTCCGGATGCCCTCAAACCGGGAGAGTGTCTTGGCCGTACTGTAAAGTGGGGTCTGGTAGAGGACTTCCCCACTCCAGTAATGCCTGACATTAGGTTTCTTGACTAAGCCCATGTGCAGCACGAGGCCCCAAAATGTCCTCATCTTGGCTGCACTGACCGAAGTCCAGCCACCGGGCCTAGCCAAAAAGGAGCTCGGGTGTTGAGCAACAAACTGTTGGGCGTACAGGTTTGTTTGCTCCACCTTTAGATTTACAAAGTGATCACTGAAAAAGAGACTAAAGTAGAAGTATTTAGTGAAGCCCAGTGTGGAAATCTGGATTCCTGGTTGGCCTAAAAAATATGAAATCACGGGCTCAAAACGCTCTGGGGTATACCAGACAAGTTCACCGACAGGGGGCTCTGATGGACTTAACTGGTGGGCCGGAAAACTAGTACGAGCCCCAGAGCTTCTCGTACTAGTGTGGGCCACAGTGTCCCTACCATGGCAGTCCCCTTGCTACTCCTGGCGGTGTCTCTGCCGCCTTGGGGGCTCATCATCATTGCTAGATGATGAGGAGGACGCGGATGACAAAAGGAAAGTGGGGTCATCCTCGTCCTCACTGGGGCTCTTGGACTCTAAGGCAAGTTGGGCGTATGCCTCCTCAGCCGAGAACGTCCGGCGGGCAATAGGGGAGTGTGTGTGTGTGTGTGCGTGATAAACGTTATTTGGTGTGCATGTGTGTGGGAGCACGGGTGTTTGCGAACTTACCCTAATCCTAACAGACAAAGAATAAATAAAAAATAAATAAAAAAAGGTCAAAAATTGTGAAAAAATTAAATAAAAATCGCTGATCAACTGTCCGAAGTTGATCAGCAGTGGGGTGTGCGATGCGCTAACAGTGGCCGGACGCTAAGAGTGCCGACCTTTTGTGTCGTGTATAAGTGGAAAAAAATAAGGGACTATTTGCCTTTCAGCAGTGCAGTTATATGTTCTAAAGCATTTTGTGACTTGTATAAGTGGAAAAAAATAAAGGCCTATTTGCCGTTCAGCGTTGTAGTTATATGTTCTAAAGCCATTTTTGTCGTGTATTAGTGGAAAAGGAAAATACATTTGCCATTCAGCTGTGGAGTTACATGTTCTAAAGCCCTTTTTGTTGTGTATTAGTTGCAAAAGAAAAATATATTATATATAGTATGTATTAGTGGCAAAAGGAAATTATATCTGACGTTCAGTGGTGCAGTCATATGTTCTAAAGCCTACTGTGGTATGTATAAGTGGCAAGAAATAAGGGCCTATTTGCCGTTCAGTGGTGCAGTTATATGTTCTGAAGCCTTCTGTGGCATTTCTAAGTGGAAAAAGAAAGATGTATTTGCCGTTCAGCAGTGCAGTTATATGTTCTAAAGCCCTTTTTGTCGTGTGTTAGTGGCAAAAGAAAAATATATTTGACGTTGAGCATTGCAGGTATATGCTCTAAAGCCTCTTTGGCGTGTGTATAAGTGGGAAAAAATAAGGGCCAATTTGCCATTCAGCAGTGCAGTTATATGTTTTTAAGCCATTTTTGTTGTGTATTAGTGGCAAAAGAAAAATATATTTGCCGTTTAGCTGTGCAGTTATATGTTCTAAAGCCTTTTGTGGCATGTACTGTATAAGTGGAAAAAGAAAAATATATTAGCCGTCCAGCTGTGCAGTTATATGTTCTAAAGCCCTTTTTGTTGTGTATTAGTGGCAAAAGAAAAATCGTCACAGGTACTCTTTGTGGCCACAATAGTGATGGAAAAGTTGTTTCAAGGGGACTAACACCTGGACTGTGGCATGCCGGAGGGGGATCCATGGCAAAAACACCCATGGAAAATTACGTAGTTGACGCAGAGTGTGGTAAGTTGAAATCGCAATGCGATTTATAGAACTTGAATTAATCGCATTGCGATTTCAACTTTCTCAAATCCGACAGTACATTCTAGCATGGAGTCGTTCCCATGGTGATGGGGACACTCCATGAGCACGGAAGTCAGCAGAAGTTCTTTTGAAATCGCAATGCGATTTATAGAACTTGAATTAATCGCATTGCCTATTTCAACTTTCTCAAATCCGACAGTACATTCTAGCATGGAGTAATTTCCTTGGTGATAGGGATGCTCCATGAGCACGGAAGTCAGCAAAAGTTCTGTTGAAATCGCAATGCGATTTATAGAACTTGAATTAATCGCATTGTGATTTCAACTTAGAGCTTCTGCCGACTTCCGTGCTCATGGAGCGTCCCCATCACCATGGGAACGGCTCCATGCTAGAATGTACTGTCAGATTTGAGAAAGTTGTAATCGCAATGCGATTAATGCAGGTTATATTAATCGCATTGCGAATTCAACTTAGAGCTGCTGGGTTCCTAATGGTTGTATTGCTAGAATATAACGAAGATTGAGAATATAGTGCTGTATTCGTTATATTTCGTCAATTCTAGCAATACAACCATTAGGAACTTAGCTTGCATTCGCTAGCTTGAATTCGCAATGCGATTAATATAACCTGCATTATTCGCATTGCGATTACAACTTAGATCTGAGTTCCTAATGGTTGTATTGCTAGAATTGACAACGAATATAGCACTATATTCTCAATCTTCGTTATATTCTATTAATATAACCATTAGGAACCCAGCTCTAAGTTGTAATCGCAATGCGATTAATATAACCTGTATTAATCGCATTGCGATAACAACTTTGTGACACTGCAGCTTCAGAATTAATCTAAGATGGATGCTGTCCTTGCTTTTTGATAGGCGGTGGGAGGGTCTGGGAGGGAGGGTATGCTGATTGGCTGGAATGTGTCTGCTGACTGTGAGGTACAGGGTCAAAGTTTGCTCAATGATGACGTATAGGAGGCGGACCGAACATCACATATGTTCGCCCGCAGCGGCGAACGCGAACAAGCTATGTTCGCCGGGAACTATTCGCCGGCGAATAGTTCGGGACATCTCTAGTCCTGTGGCAATGTCCGCCTCTACCTCCTCTTCCTCCACCATGTCCTCAGCCTCCACTGCAGGGACAATTGAATACTGATGGATTATTGACCAAATGCTGACCGAGTGATGGAGGATGCTCAACAGACAGGATCAGTTTTTTGGGGGTTATTGTTCTGACGGATCAGAGGAAGGGCAAAATAATCAGTGATGTCAACACAAACTTACTGCTAACATCCTCTCCATTCTGTCGGGGGCTTTACTTGTATACGTGTTTAATAGAACAGGTTCTGTAGACATCTATGTGGAATCAGCTGACGACTGTGTAAAAGGAGTGCGCTTCTTCTTGTCACTAACATCGACCTGTAAGGCTGAGTTCATACTCGAGTTATTTGGTCACTTTTGGCCCCATGACTGCCCAAATAAGTGAAGTGTGCAGTGATTCTTAGAGCGACGTCTGTCATCTGCATGTCATACTGACTCTAAGTATAATTTCACTTCAACAGCAGACTCCCTATGTGTGTTACTGCAAGGCACAGTGTTATACACCACTATAAAGGCTCTCTGCAGCCAGGAAATAGAGGTTTTTTAACGTGATCCGCTCATATCTAGTGCTGGACTAGCCAAGCATGTTTCTAGAGCTAAACCCTATTGAACATCTATGGGGCATCCTTAACCCCGGGCCTGTTTTCACCTTCCTGCCCTGGCCATTTTTTGCAAATCTGACATGTGTCACTTTAAGTGGTAATAGCTTTGGAACACTTTTACTTATCCAAGCCATTCTCAGATTATTTTCTCGTGACACATTGTACTTCATGATAGTCATACATTTTTGTCAATATATTTCACCTTTATTTGTGAAAAAAATCCCAAATTTACCCAAAATTTTGAAAAATTCACAAATTTTATAATTTCTATTTCTCTACTTCTATAATAGATAGAGGTACCTCTTATGATAGTTATTACTTTACATTTCCTATATGTCTACTTCATGTTTGGATCATTTTAAAAATGACATTTTATTTTTTGGGGGCGTTAGAAGGCTTAGAAGTTTGGAAGCAAAACCCACGTTTTAAGGACCAGTTCAGGTCTGAAGTCACTTTGTGAGGCTTACATAATAGAAACCACCCACAAATTACACTATTTTAGAAACTACACCCCTCAAGGTATACAAAACTGATTTTGCTAACTTTGTTAACCCTTTAGGTGTTCCACAAGAATTTAGGGTAAATGGAGATGAAATTTCTGAATTTTACTTGTTTGGCAGATTTTACATTTTAGTCCATTTTTTCCAGAAGCAAAGCAAGGGTTTACAGCCAAACAAACCTCAATATTTATTACCCCGATTCTCCGTTTTACAGAAACACTCCACATGTGATCGTAAACTGCTGTACGGGCACACAGCAGGGCGCAGAATGAAAGGAGCGCCATATGGTTTTTGTAAAATCTGACAGATTATATCTATGTGCTATTTTTATAGAGCACGTTGTTACGGACGCAATGATATCAAATATGTCTACTTTCTATGATGTTTGTTTTAGTTTTACATAATAAAGCATTTTTGAAAACAAAAATTAGGTTTTTGTATCTTCATTTTTATTTTTCTGCCGATCATCTTGTGCAGGGGCTCATTTTTCGCAGGAAGATTTGATGTTTTTATTGGTACCATTTTTGAGTACATAAGTTTTTTTGATCATTCATTATTACACTTTAAGTGGCAAGGTGACCAATTGGTTGTTTTGGCGCAGTTTTTATTTATTTATTTTTACAGCGTTTACCTGAGGAATTAGATCATGTGACTTTTTTATACAGCAGATTGTTACGGACGTGGAAATACCTAATATGTCAACTTTTCTTATTTATTTAAGTTTTACACAATAATAGCATTTTAGAACCCGAAATAATGATATTTTAGTGTATCCATAGTGTGAGAGCCAAAGCTTTTTTATTTTTTGACCAATTGTCTTAGGTAAGGACTCATTTTTTGTGGGATGAGGTGACGTTTGATTGGTACTAATTTGGGGGGTATATGCCTTTTTGATCTCTTGGTGTGGTGCAATTTTTGTGATGTAAGGTGACAAAAATGTATTTTTTATTTTACAATGCTTTTTTATTCTTATTGTGAAATAATAATTTCACTATAAAAATAAAAAAGCATCCTTCTATTTGGAAGTCCTCAAGTTCATCTCTATTACAAGGACAGGGCGTGTATCCATCTTACAGGCGATCTCGGCGGTGGTGATTAGGAGGAGGGGTGTCTTGAGTTTATCCTGTCCATCCTCCTCCCAGGTGAAGTAAGTCCCTTGACTTAATTGGTTTTAACTATTTCTGTCTCCAAATATTCTATATGTTTAATATATTGTGTATAATTTTCATATATGTGCCATCTCGTGTGTATGGTAGTATTGCCTAGCTCCACCTATAGTATCTATCACTTAGGGTTTCACCCTTTGACTTGGTTCTCGGCCCATTTGCAATCTGTGCCTCTAAACACTTCCATCCGTTCCATTCCCTTTTGTTACTCATCTCTCTTGCAACCAGCCACCTGTTTTAGCGCCCCACTACCTTTTTTCGTCTCTCCTGCATGCGCTACACTTGATAAGAGTCATGTAGTCCAAAAGTGGCTTGGTCTTTCAGAGGTTAAATAAATCATGAGACAAAATATAATTATTTGAAGTTTTTTTATTTTGTAACATTTACAATAAACAAATCAAAACTATGAGCAATTTGTTCACATGCAAGAGCAAGATACAAGAATAATAATTCTGCTGACATTTTTTATTCTGTGCTCATCGTGGTTTATATCGTCAATAGTCTCTGGGAGACACAGAAATTTGCATTAAAAGCTTTCTCCTATGCTCTGAATGTCATTTTTACTGAAGTCTGTCCTTAACACAAAAAAGAAAACAAGATAGATAAGAATACTTTTTGAAATGACAAAATAATGTGTGGTTGACATCACTGCTGTTGACAAATGACACAATTTCACTAGATTAGTTTCTAGACCAGGACAGCTTTATGCAGCACAATTGCTATAGTACACATACATTGAGATGAGGGTGAAGAAATTAACGCATGGCCACAAACTGTTGCCACATACAAATTAAAGGATAATATTTGCTGAAGAGTTTTTAAAATATTGAATGTCTAACTTTTGGCAAGAAACAACAGTCTGCAGATGAGATGCTGGCTTATTTATTATACAGGTCATGTCTCAATATCTGTTTAAAAGGTTGAACAATGACATATAATAATTGCCTTAAATCTGGTTGCATTGGACACAGAGCTTGCTAAGAGCTCATTTGCATACCCTCTTCCCAGAATTGCAGAGGAGTGTTGCCTGGCCTATAAGAATCCTCGTGCCATTTAGGCACTCTCCATAGGGCGATATTGTACCCCCTAAATCACAACTTTTAACAGACATGAGTGGAAAAAAATTCAAAGCTGGTAATATATATCGTCATTGAGACATAGGGTTAGGGTTATGTGGACACTCCTCCTAATTACTGATCTCAGTTGTTTCTGCTGTACCTATTGCTTGTAATAAGGTACATATAATCAACCACAATGCATTGCAAACTCCATGAGTAAACATTGATTGCAGTATTGGTTGAACTCAGGAGCTCAGTAACTTTAAAGGTACCACTGTCATAAGAGGCCACGTTTGCCACAGACAAGTTAGTAACATTTTGATCTGCTCAAAGTGACAGTTATAGCATCCAACCTGGAGACCATGACAGTTGTCACTCAAGGCAAAGTAAAGGGTCTCAGGTGTTAGATCATATTTATTGCTGGTGTATGTAATGATTGTTAGTATGTTAACATATACGTTTTAATAGGACACTACTATAAAAAAAAAATTTAGCACATTTTAACAACTTACAGTATATGTGAATATTCCATATATTAAAAACAGTGGATGAAGTTCTGTAGATAATTTTTTCATGTATCCATGTATTTTATTTCCTATCCTGGTTCTTAACTTACTCCTTTGTTTGGTCATCCAGCAGGCAAACAGTCTCACTTGACTTTCTCAGTCAGAGAGGGAAGGAGATGAGTGACTCAATTAGCGAATCACACATTACTCTGATAAGTGTAGTGCTATTTTGTGTAAATTGTGAACAATATCTAGGTTATAAGAACAATAAAGCTATCATATTATTATCCCAATGCTACACCTACTTTTATACTAGAAAATAACATCTGCTACGCACATCAGCTGTAAACTAACAATGGGTTACCTATCTATAAATAGTTTTTTTCTCACTCTGCTAAATGCCAGACAATATTTTGAACTTTGGCTACTGGGTACCGCTGCCTATGGGTGCAGTGCTGCGGCGCCGCTGGCCACCACACAGCGCCTGCTCCAAATTTAGAGTAGGTTCACACTAAAAGAAGGCAACCTTGTCGTGGTGAGTGGACCTATGGTTTTTGATCAAATTGTATACCAATGCCTCATGTACAGTATGCAACATAAGGGTAGGTATATGTGCTGAGAAGCGATGTTAATTATGCTGTAAAGCAGTTATTAGATAAAAGCATAGTATTGAGAATGTGTGATCCAGTTTCACACTTATATTTTACCTGTCCTATAGAATCTATTCTTTTCCCCCCTCTGGTATCAGCACTCCTCCCCATTCGGCCCAGGTGATTTTAATTAGCAGGAGACTGCATTAGGATGTATAAATTCCTACCAACTTTCAGTTGGAGTTCCTGAGAGTATGTGATAAGGTGAGCTTTGAAAACTGTTCACATGGTGCGGTGCTGTGCGGCGGCCATTGTTGCTCTGGTGCTGTGCTGGTGGGTTGGTGGGGCCCAGTGCCAGGGTGGCTCAGCCAGACAGCAGGGGCATTGTTTGGCTGCTGGGTCCCACTGCCTATTGGTCCAGTGCTGCGGCGCCGTTGGTCGCCACACAGTGTAGCGCCAAATTTAGAGTAGGTTCCTACTCGAGGAGGCAACCTTGTCGTGGTGAGTGGGCCTATGCTTTTTGATCAAATTGTATACCAATGCTTCATGTACAGTATGCAACAGTATGCTGAGAAAACGTTATTAGATAAAAGCATAGTATTGAGGATGTGCGATCCAGTTTCACGCTTATTTTTTAAAATATTTTGAACTTAATCTTCAATAGCACAGTACTGCTTAAATGAAGAAGAGAAAAAGGCAAAAATTTGAAAAAATATGAATATTGAGTTTAAAAAAATATATACTACTAAAATCAAACGTTCAGAAAGTGCAGAGTTGATACAGTTTACTTATATATATGTCAGTATGCACACAATTATCACATAATTACTAGAACAAGATAGACCCAAAAATCTCAATGATCCAGACACTGTGTTGATAAAAGTCCTGTTCAGGTGCATGGAGTGATTACAAGTGCTACTGCTCATATTCTCAGTAGAAAGAAATAGAGAATCTCTAGCGGTGGCTTATTACACATGTCCTTGGCAGTGGAAGGATTAAATGACTAATCTCTTTTTATAATTTGTTGAGCTTTTTATGTTATTTTTATATATGACATAAAGCTTTATTTTAGGCAGCAGTTTTACAGAATAGCATTTTGTTACTGCTGCTACTAATGTTTAAAGGCATCAGAGTATATAAAAGATGGCACCGCTATTATTTCCAGTCACATATTCATTCACAGAAAGCTTCCCAAAGGAGGTTCTCAATGAAACCCATGTATAATATGTTTCTGTAAGGGGGCTGATCTGTGGAATATAATTACTTAGAATGAACAATATAAAAAGCTTTAGCAGACACCATTGCTTCTAAAGCAGCTAGATTTTTGCTACAACCCAAAATCCAATGCCAGTAATAAATCAAATTGGTGGTGGGCAAATTACAGTTTTTCAAAAGTAACCTCACATATTATACTTGTATGAAACTAAATTGCACCAGCTCAGGAACATTTTAAACAGCTATGGCACACTTTATTATGCTTTGCTTATTAGAATTGGCAAACTTATGAACTGGCAAACTGCTTTTGCCCAGATTGAGAATGATGAGGTTCCAAGGACAACAGGGTCACTCTTTCTGGCCTACGACACTCACATTTTCTGGCATATTTTTTTAATCTCCTAATAAAGCAGTGATGTAAAAATAAAAGCATGTATTCCACATGGAAGCTTTCTTATGCAGATATGGCTTTTTCAGGTATGTAAAGTGCACGCTGCCTTTAATTTTAAAGTCTCTTGAAACAGATGTTCTAAATGAAAGTTGGCAAATGTTAAAACCAGGGATCAGAGTATTGCCTACTATCATATTTGGATGAACGTTTTATTTCCATTCATCTAAGAGCTTATTTGGCTCATGAGACTGTATGTTATAAAGCTGATGACAGAGCAGGAACTATGGCAGAATTTCCTCAAGAGATACAATTTAATCAATTCAATAGATTTTTTTTTCTAAATTAAAAATCAAACAAGTTCAGCTCAAATAGATCATTTAGTTTTTTTGTACACTATTTTACCATCTCAGAACCTTATGCCTACATACTAAGTGGACTTGGACTTCAAAGGAGACAAAAATGGTCAGTAGTGTTAAAGATGCCCTCAGTCAGGGCTAATTACGTTTGCTCTACTGCTCCAAATTGGTTTGATCCTAGGATTTTACATGCATGGGTGAACCCAAACTGACACAGGCAAGGGTCAAAGCAGTTCTCCTTTATTACAGGAAGTTAAGCAGTTTACATGATTTTCACCCGGGAATATGTGAATAAAAACAAGTGCCTCATTTATATTTCTCTTTACCCCAAAAATGAGGCACTTGCGTTTCTTCACATATTCCCGGGTGAAACTCATGTAGCTGAATTAACACGTCAAGTCTTTCTTGACAGACGGTTAATTCTGCACATGAATTAATTATAGGCACATAATATAGGATTTATTTAGGGCTTTGATGGCACCCTTTTTTGCATTAATGAAAAAATTGTTTCATTATGAATTTAGTAGATATATTTTATTTTATTATTTACATGGATCACTATTTTATTATTATTATTTTTATATATTAGTTCATTTCACTATTGTGCCTCATCTTTATCTTTATCTCTTTCTTGACTTATTTTTGTTTTTGTGTTTTTCAATTTTTATATTTTCTCTGTTATTTTTTGTCTATACATTCTTTGTTTATAAATGTTTTTTTATGTATATATATATATATATATATATATATATATATATTGTCCTTCTAATTAAATGCTGTCTTATTCTGCATATATCTCTTTTTCTCTTCTTCTTTGCGTTGCTTTGCGCATGCCCGCAGCACCCCACACCACTGTACACCTTGTGCTCTATGCACGTTATGGCACTTCCGGCTGCTGACACGCAATGAGTGCCCTACGAGTCTGCGCGGGCTGCTGCATCCGGTGTATGGAACGCAGCACGCGCCGGCTCGGTTGGACGCATGCGCGGACGGCACATCCGGACACCGTTCGCTCGTGGCATCCTTAATCAGTTACATGTGTGTACCTTATGAGTTACAACTGGGTATTTCGGTCAGGCCCGAAGTGTCATTCCCTTCCTACCCCTCTCTCCTCCTCCATGCCAATGAGGTGGTCACTGCCCCCTCCTTTCATATGGGGACCTGAGACTCATGTAAAAGTTGTTATTATTATTTGATTACTTAGTATATATATATATATTTGATTATGGGCTATTGAGGACCAGGCACTCTTGAGGAAGCCAGCGAGTCTGGCGATACGCGTTGGGCTTTTCTCCTGACCACCACGCATGCCCCCCATCATGCCATTTTTATGATAAGTATTTGAGCCTTATTCATTGTTGATGGATTACATGCACTTTATAATGTTATATGCTTATGGATGTGGGGGTTTGTCTATGAGTTTGTGGTGAGTCAGGATGGCATGTGCTGATACATGGTTCACATGGCCTTGATTTGTTGTATACAACAATTTTAACCTATTCTGTGTTGTGTCTGTCTCCTTGAATAAATTTGTTATATTTTAGATGTGCGGCTCCTGTTTCGGTATTCTTTTTCCTCTTTTTTTCTACATTGTGTATTGCATACCGTGAGCCGGCACTCTTCCTTCTTTATTGTTGGATGTGCCCACATTCTTTGAATTGCATACATATGCATATAGTGCCGTTACATATGCAGATATCAAGCATATACATAAAACCCATGACGGCATGATGCCTCGGGGCGGGACTATGGAGCTCTGGCCATCGCGACCTAATATGTTCAGGTGAGAGGAATCATTATTAGGTTTCTGATTGGCCGAGGGCATTTTAAATAGTGATTCCCACAGTGATGGCTTTACCCCCTGACGAAGGTACGCCGAAACGCGCCATCCCAGGCATTCAGGTCTCGATTTTTTGGTGAGTCCATGTTATTCTGATTCTTGTGCTGCCATGTACAATGTGTTCCTGAGGGCATATACTGCAGCTTTTTGTCGCGTCACACTATAAGATATCCTCTGTGAGCACTTTTTGTAATTCAGCAGCGGAATTGTTTAGTATCCTTGGGACGTATTCATTAGGAATCACTTTTTACATATTTAAGGATTATGTATGTATGGTTTTCGATGCGCATACACCTGTAATTATTAATTTGTATTGCCGGGATGGTGTTTTTGCTCCTTTCCCCCCTTTTTTTTATGGTAATTTATATATTCATGCAAACTCAGCGATCTACAGACAAATAGCTGTGTGGGTGCACGGCACTATCGTTTTACCCTGCCCTGATCTCATTGACCAAAAAATACTAACTTTTAGAATTCTGTTAGTTAGGTGGGTGGCGGTGGCGGCCATTTTATGCAAGCTCAGTGCACCAGCACTGCATCTGAGCTTTTGGGACATTGCAAATCACTATTTTTTGGGTGCAAACTAAAACATCTGGATTAGTCAGTGGGCAATTTAAGGTAGAAATACACCCATCATTTTCTGGGGTTTGAAAAACACTCTTTTTTGACAAAAAACACTATTTTCAGGTCTTGCAGCATCATCACGTGTGAACATGCTTATATACTGCTGTCAAATTCAGTTTTTAAACAAACAATCATTTGGGCACAAAAAATTTAGTTGGCGCAGCCTTTGATGCAGATGTCATTGTGAGACACCCTTAATACATTAGGTTTACATTCAGAGATTTTAAATACCGCCATTTGGTGCACCAATATTGAATTCAGGCCTACACTGGTTCAGGCCCTGTGAGATACCCCCTCTACATACAGGGGTTTGAATTAGGCATTTGAAATACAGCCATTTGAAATACAGCCATTTTGTGCAAAGATATCTTTACTTCAGGACTACAGAGGTTCAGGCCCTGTGAGATACCACCTCTACATACAGGAGTTTGAATTAGGCATTTGAAATACAGCCATTTGAAATGAAGCCTTTTTGTGCAAAGATATATTTACTTCAGGCCTACGGAGGTTCAGGCCCTCTGAGATACTACCTCTACATACAGGGGTTTGAATTAGGCATTTGAAATACAGCCTGGTGAGGCCTGAACAAGTAAAGGCGATAGTAGATTGGGTTTCTGACAGTGGATCCAGTTCCTTCACATTTTCTCCCACCCAGTCTCCTGCTAAAAGACCACAGTTGGCACCTGCAGCCAATGTCCATCAGTCTTTCACCTCACCCCCTTGCAATTCAGCCAAACAGTCTGAGCCCCAAGTCAGGCAGCAGTCTCTTCTGCCTTTTGATGACTCTGTTAGCAGGGTTTCCGAGGGACATCCACCAAGCCCTGCCCCAGAAGTGGAAGAGATTGAGTGCACCGATGCCCAACCACTTATCTTTCAAGATGAGTACATGGGAGGACCATCGCAGCATATCTTGGGTGATGATGAAACATAGGTGCCAACTGCTGGGGCTTTCGAAAGTGTGCAGACCGACAAGGAAGGCAGGGGTGAAGACTGGGGGGAAGATGAGTGGAGGACGATGAGGACCTCAACCCCATATGGAATCAAGGTCATGAGAGTGACCTATGTAGTTCTGAGGATGCGGCGGTGGTCGCACAGAGCCACTAGCACAGCAGAAGAGGGAGCAGGGTGCAAAAGCGGAGCGGCCGTCCTCTAGACAGTATGCCTGCTACTGCCCACCGCAGCAAGGGACCGATCACACCAAAGCCAGCTCCAAGGAGTTCTCTGGCGTGGCAGTTCATCAGACAATGTGCTGACGACAAGACACAAGTGGTTTGCACGCTGTGCAATCAGAGCCTGAAGCGAGGCATAAACGTTCACAACCTGAACACAACCTGCATGACCAGGCATTTAAGTGCAAAGCATGAGCTGCAGTGGAGTAGACACCTCAAAAACCAAGAAAAGTCTCTAGCTCCTCCTGCTTCCTCTTCTGCTGCAGTCGCGGCCTCTTCATCCACCTCTGGAGTGACAGTGCCACCTGGCACCCCGCAAACAGAGGATCTGCCAGCAACACCAACACCTGGGTCACCAAGCATCTCCACTTTGTCCCACACAAGCGTTCAGCTCTCCATATCCCAAACGCTGGAGAGAAAGAGGAAGTACCCCCCTACCCTCCCGCGATCCCTAGCCCTGAATGCCAGCATTTCTAAATTACTGGCATTTGAAATGCTGTCATTCTGTCTGGAGGAGACAGATAGTTTTAAAGGCCTTATGGCAGTGGCTGTCCCACAGTACGTCGTGTCCAGCCGCCACTACTTTTCAAGGTGAGCCATCCCTTCCCTGCACAACCAAGTAGGGGACAAAATCAGGTGTGCACTGCGCAAGCCATCTGTGGCAAGGTGAACCTGACTACGGATACGTGGACCAGTAAGCACGGTCAGGGCCGTTATATCTCCATTACAGCACACTGGGTAAATGCAGTGGCGGCAAAGCCTGAGGCGGATAGCAGTTTGGCGCATGTCCTTCCACCACCGAGGATTGCAGGGCGCTTCAGTTTGCCTCCTGTTGCTTCCTCCTACTCTGCTTCCTCATCCTCTACCAGCTCCTCATCCGGTCAGCGTAATACCTTCACCACCAACTTCCGCACAGCCAGGGGTAAACGTCAGCAGGCAGTTTTAAAACGTATCTGTTTGGGGGACAAACCACACAACGTGCAGGAGCTTTGGACGGGCCTTGAACAACAGACCGATGAGTGGTTTGTGCCAGTCAGCCACAAGCCCGGCCTGGTGGTGTACGATAATGGGCGAAATCTCGTAGCAGCTCTGGGACTAGCCGGTTTGATGCACATCCCTTGCTTGGCGCATGTGCTGAATTTGGTAGTGCAGAGATTCCTTAAAAATTACCCCAACATGTTAGAGCAGCTGCATAAAGTGTGGGCCGTCTGTGCGCGCTTTAGGCGTTTTCACCCTGCTGCTGCTCGCCTGTCAGTGCTGCAGCGTAACTTCGGCCTTCCCGCTCACTGCCTCATTTGCAACGTGCCCACAAGGTGGAACTCCACCTTGCACATGCTGGCCAGACTGTGCAAGCAGCAGCAGGCGATAGTGGAGTTTCAGCTGCAGCATGCACGGGTGAGTCGCTCGGCAGAACAGCACCACTTCACCACCAATGACTGGGCCTCATTGCGAGACCTGTGTTCCTTGTTGCGCTGTTTCGAATACTCCATCAACATGGCCAGTGCCGATAACGCCATTCTCAGCGCTACTATCCCACTTCTATGCCTCCTTGGAAAAACGCTCCTGGCGATGATGGAAGAGGATGTGGCACAGGGGGAGGAGGAGGAAGAAGAGGAATCATTTCGTAGGGTTTCCAGCCAGTCATTCCCAAGTGGCTCCGAGGGTGGGTTCCTGCACCCACAAACCCAATGTACACAATTGTCCAACCAGGGCACAGTTCTGGAGGATGAGGAGGTGGAGGATGAGGAGGAGGAGATTCAGGAGGAGGAACCATGTTCACAGCAGGGTGGCACCTAGACCAGCTCATAGCCATCACTGGTGCATGGATGGGGGGATACAGAGTACACAGACGATACACCTCCCAAAGAGGACAGCTTTTCTTTGCCTCTGGGCAGCCTGGCACACATGAGTGATTACATGCTGTAGTCTCTCCGCAATGACCGCCGAGTTGCCCACATTCTAACTTGTGCTGATTACTGGGTGGCCACGCTGCTGGATCCCCATTACAAGGACAACGTACCATCCTTAATTCCGTCACTGGAACGTGATCGTAAAGATGCGCGAGTACAAGCACGCGCTGGTAGACGCGCTGCTGGTGGCATTCCCACCTGACAGCGGGGGCACAGTGGAAGCACAAAGCGAAGGCAGTGGATGACGAAGAGGCAGGGTTAGCATGGCCAACATGTGGAAAAGCTTTGTCAGCACGCCACAACAACCAGAACCAGCAGCTGATATGGAACGTCTTAGCAGGAGGCAGCATTTCACCAACATGGTGGAGCAGTATGTGTGCACACGCCTACACGTACTGAATGACGGGTCTGCCCCCTTCAACTTTTTGGTCTCCAAATTGGGCACATTGCCTGAGCTTGCCCTTTATGCCTTGGAGGTGCTGGCCTGCCCTGCAGCCAGTGTATTATCTGAACGTGTGTTTAGCACGGCAGGGGGCGTCATCACAGACAAGCGCAGCCGCCTGTCCACAGCCAATGTGGACAAGCTCACGTTCATTAAAATGAACCAGGCATGGATCCCTCAGGACTTGTCCATACCTTGTGCAGAATAGACATGTATACCGGCACTAAGCTGCCATTCTTATACTGCAGCGCAATTGCTCATGTTTGTATTTTGGATATTTCACACTCTTTTGGAGTGTACCTTAATTTTACAAAATTAAATTAAAACCAAAAACCTGTGTTTGCTATCTCATCCTCCTCCCCCACCGCTTCCACCTACTCTGCTACGTCCACCGCCTCCTCAGACTCCTACTCCATATGGAACTCCACCTCATAAATCAATTTTTTTCATACGTGTTTTATTTTATATAAAATATATATATATATATATTTATATATTTTATTTACATTTCACTACTTTGTCATTTACATTTTCTGGTGAAATTAACCAATATTTGGTTGTATAGTACCACTGCTATACCTAGTAGGCCGGTCAAAAATTAAAATAAATTGTGTATATTACCACTGCTATACCTAGTATGACAGTTAAAAAAAAAAAAATTGTCATTAATATTTTCGGGTGAAATTAACCAATTTTTGGGTGTATAGTAACACTGCTATACCTAGTAGGCCGGTAAAAATAAAAATAAAAAACTGTCATTAACATTTTCTGGTGAAATTAACCAATTTTTGGGTGTATAGTAACACTGCTATACCTAGTAGGCTGGTTAACAAAAAATATATATATTTGTCAGTTACATTTGCAGTTGAAATTCAACAATTTTTGGGTATGAAGTACCACTGCTATATCTAGTAGACATGTTAAACAATAAAAAAAATTGGTCTCTTACATTTTATGGTGAAATTCACAAATTTTTGGGTGTGATGTACCACTGCTCTATCTAGTAGGCCGGTTAAAAAAATAAAATAAAATTATTATTAACATTTTCGGGTGAAATTCACCAATTTCTGGGTGTATAGTACCACTGATATACCTAATAGGCCGGTTAGCAAAAAAATAAAAATACATTATGAGTTAATTTTTTGGCTGAAATTCAGCAATTTTTTGGTGTGAAGTACCACTGCTATACCTAGTAGACCGGTAAAAAAATAAAAATTGGCAATTACATTTTATTGTGAAATTCAGCTATTTTATGGTGTGATGTACCAGTGCTATACCTATTAGACCGGTAAAAAAATAAAAATAAAATTATCATTAACATTTTTGGGTGAAATTCACCAATTTTTGGGTGTATAGTACCACTGCTATACCTAGTATGACGGTAAAAAAAATAAAAGAAGTAAATTGTCATTAACATTTTCTGGTGAAATTAACCAATTTTTGGGTGTATAGTACCACTGCTATACCTAGTAGGCAGGTTAACCAAACATATATATTTTTTAGTTACATTTTCAGTTGAAATTCAACAATTGAAGTACCACTGCTATGCCTATTAGATGGGTTAAACAATAAAACATTTTGTCTCTTACATTTTATGGTGAAATTCACTAATTTTTTGTGTGATGTACCACTGCTATACCTATTAGACCGGTAAAAAAAAATATATAACTATTGTCAGTTACATTTTAGAATCAAATTCACAAATTTTGGGGTGTAATATACCCCTCCTTTACCTAGTTGACCTAGCTTAATAAATTTCAATAATTTTTATTTTACTTTTATGGGTGACAATAAACAATTGTTTTCTTTCATAGACCCCTGCTGTACCAAATAGACAGGTTAATTAATTTTTGTAATTTTTCTGTTAGATTCTTGGGTTGACATTATACAATTTTAGACGTGAATAAACCCCTGCTCTGCATAGGTGACAGGGAATAAAATTTCTGAAATGTTTCTTTAATTGATGCACCAATTCCTTTGATTCAATGCTTAAACTTAAGCAAGTTGTACCACATTTAGGCTTCAATACTTTGTCCCACATTTCCACTATACTCTTTTGGCCAACATTTGTGCCTCAATAGCTTTTCCCACATTTCTTCTTGATCCCAAATTTTTTAAATAAATTTATCTCCCTTAAATTTGGTCTCTTTTTCTCAAGCTCCCTCTCCAGCCTGGAACCCTGATACCCCGCCACCCGTAATCAACATGGTAGGCGCATAAAAGAACATCGAAAGTTGATAGAGCAGATATCAAATTGGATCGTGAACATCACGGGGACGTGCGACATGGTGGGTGGGGCAGTAAGTATGCACACGCCTACACAAACTAACTGATAGGGGTCAGCCCCTGCAACTTCTGGGTCTCAAAATTGGGCACATGGCCTGAGTTTGCCCTTTTACGCCTTGGAGGTGCTGGCCTTCCCTGCAGCCGGTGTATTGTCTGAACGTGTGTTTAGCACGACTGGAGGGTTATATTTCCCAATGTTTTGGGGTGTACCCTAATTTCAAAAAATATAAATAAATTTAAGGGGTTCTATATACCTGCTAACACAAAATACAGATTTTGTTTTTTTTATATACATGCTTCCACAAAATACTGATTGAGGGGTGCGATATACCTGCTTCCACAAAATACTGATTAAGGGGATTAATAAACCTGCTTCCACAAAATATTGATTGAGGCCTACGACATACCTGCTTCTGCAAAATACTGATTAACGGGTTTAATATACTTGCTTTCACAAAATACCGATAAAGGGTTTTGATATATCTGCTTTCACAAAGTACTGATTGAGGGGTGCGATATAACTGTTTTCACAAATTACTGCTTCTGCAAAATAGTGATTAAGGGGTTGGATATACCTGCTTCCACAAAATTTGTATTGAGGAGTGTGATATATGTACCTGCTTCCACAAAATGCAGTGCAATATACCTGTTTCCATAAAATGCTGATTAAGGAGTTTCATATACCTGCTTCCACTAAATACAGTTTGAGGGTTGCGATACAGATTGACGGCTGCTTCCACCAAATATTGATTAAGGGGTTTTATATTCCTGCTTCCACAAAATAATGATAACTTTTTTTAATATACCTGCTTTCACAAAATGCTGATTGAATGGTGCGATATACCTTCTTCCACAAAATACTGGTTAAGGGGATTGATAAACCTGCTTCCACCAAATATTGTTGAGGCCTATGATATACCTGCTTCTGCAAAATACTGATTAAGGGGTTTGATATACCTGCTTTCACAAAATACAGATTGAGTGGTGCAATATACCTGCTTCCACCAATTATTGATTAAGGGCTTCCATATACCTGCTTCCACAAAATACTGATTAAGGGGTGCGATATACCTACTTACACAAAATACTGATTAAAGTGATTGATATACCTGCTTCCACCAAATATTGATTGATGCCTGCGATACACCTGCTTCCACAAAATACTGATTGATGCCTACGATACCCCTTTTTCCACAAAATACTGATTGAGGGATGCAAAATACCTGCTTCTGAAAAATACTGATTAAAGGGTTTGATATACCTGCCTCCACAAAAAAACAGATTGAGGGGTGTGATATACCTGCTTTCCACCAAATATTGATTATGGGGTTCTATATACCTTTTTCAACGGTATACAGCTGCTTCCACCAAATGCTGATTGAGGCCTGAGATACACCTGTTTTCACCAAATTCTGAATGAGTGGTGCGATATAGCTGGTTCCGCAAATTACTAATTAAGGGGTTTGATATACCTGCTTCCACAAAATACAGATTGAGGGGTGTGATATGCATAACTGCTTTAACCAAATATTGATTAAGGGGTTCTATATACCTGTTTCCATAAAATTCTGATTGAGGGGTGCGATATACCTGCTTCCACCAAATATTGATTGAGGGGTTCTATATACCCTTTTTCGCAAAATACAGATTGGGAAGTTGGATATAGCTGCTTCCACCAAATATTGATTAAAGGGTTCTATATACCTGTTTCCACAAAATTCCGATTGAGGGGTGCGATATACCTGCTTCCACCAAATATTGATTAATGGGTTCTATATACCTTTTCCCACAAAATACATATTGAGAAGTGCTATATAGCTTCTTGCACCAAATATTGATTAAGGGGCTCTATATACCTGCTTCCACAAAATACTGATTGAGAGGTGTGATATACCTGATTCCACCAAATTATGATTGAGGCCTGCGATACACCTGCTTCCACAAAATACAGATTGAGGGTTGCGATATAGCTGCTTCCGCAAAATACAGATTGAGGGTTGCGATATAGATGCTTCCACCAAATACTGATTAAGGCCAGTGAAACACCTGCTATCACAAAATATTGATTGAGTTGTGCAATATACCTGCTTCTTAAAAATACTAATTAAGATTTTTGATATACCTAATTCCACAAAATACAAATTGAGGGGTGTGATTTATGTACCTGCTTCCACCAAATATTGATTAAGGGGTTCTATATACCTGTTTCCGCAAAATACTGATTGAGAGGTGTGATATACCTGCTTACATAAAATACTGATTAACCACCTCCCGATCGCCTAACGCAGGATTGCGTCCTGTGGGCGGCCGGGTTATTCCTCCTGAACGCATCGGCGCGTCCTCCCGTGAGACGCGAGATTTTGAGCATAGCCTAGCACTGCGCATGTGCGGGCCGGGAAAAGGCGCAGGAGAAGTTCGTCACCAGCCTGCCAGCCAATGATCAGCTCTGGCAGGTTGGTGACTTTTAAAAAATCGAATCAGAATCAATGTAACACATTATATTTATAAATATAATGTGTTAAATTGCTTCTGTGCTCTCTGCTGGTTCAAGCAGAGAGCACACATCACTGTGAGTACACCAAACACTGCACATTTAGCCCCAGATCACCCCCCCATCACACCAATTAACCCCTTGATCATCCCTGTCAATCACTAGTGAAAGGGAAAAAAGCGATCAGTGTAAACTGTCACTTTTTTTTCCCACCAGTATTGACTGTTAGGTTTTAGGGTAGTTTAGGCCCCTTTGGTAGGTAGTTAGCATCGGTTAGCGCTCAGCCCACCGCACTGCAGTCACTGATTCGCTGATTAGCTAATCAGCATTGGTACTTTTATAGTATCTGTAAGTGATCAGAACTGATCACAGTCAGATCTATAATAGTATTAGGGCTGTTTCACACGAGCGGATGCTGTGCATGACATCCGCTCCGTGACTGACAGCCAAGACCCGATGAGGACAGCAGAAGCACGGAGCATTAACATGATTGATAATGCTCCGTGCCTCTCTGTGATCTCTTTACTACAAAATCACAGTGACAACTTTATCTCACTGTGATTTCGTAGTAAAGAGATCACAGTGAGGCATGGAGCATTATAAATCATGTTAGTGCTCCTTGCTTCTGCTGTCCGCATCGGGTCTTGGCTGTCATTCACGGAGCGGATGTCACGCACGGCATCCGCTCGTGTGAAACAGCCCTTAGTGTCACCTTAGCTCGCCCTCCACCCAAAACGCAGTGTTTGCCCGATCAGGCCTGATCGGTCGCCCACTTGTGCGTTCACCCACGCCCGTCCCGCCGTAGTGACAATTTTTTTTTTTTATCACTGCACAAGCGCTGCGGCGATAAAAAAATCAGTTTTAATATTTTTTATCAATCGCAGCGGCTTCCTGTACTTCGCTAGCCTCCCATTTGTAAGACAGGCTTGCTTTTTTTCTTGGGTAGTCTCAGGGAATACCCCCTAAATTTAGTTGACCAAATGGCAAGTAAGGGGTATTCTTCTGAAGAGGCCTACAGGCTTCTGACCCAGTCGGAAGAGGAATGGGAACCCTCATCTGACGAATCCAGCGGGTCAGAATACGAACCTGTAGAAAGCAGTGGCAGTCTGACCCAAAGTTCGGACGATGAGGTTGAGGTCCCTGATACCACCAGGCATACCCGGCCCCGTGTTGCTAGACCACAGGTTGAGCAGGATCCGCTTCAAGGGCAGCAGAGTAGGGCTGGCACTGTCGGATTATGTGGTGAGGCATACACCAGCAGCGCAGCCCATCCTGGACCTAGTACCAGCACTGCTGTAGAACATGGTGAAGTGGCGAGCACCAGAAGGGCAGTTGAAACTGGTATGGTGGCACGTGCATTAGTTCCCCCGTCGCAGCCACGGTACAGACAGGCCCATAGAGCCCCTAGAGTCCCTGAGGTGCTGGCAAACCCTGATTGGAAGCCCCCAACTTCAGCCGCACCAGTAGTTCCCCCTTTCACCGCCCAGTCTGGAGTTCGGGTTGAGACAGCTCAGATCGGATCGGCACTGGGTTTTTTTTAGCTGTTCTTGACTGCAGAGATCTTGGACTTAGTCGTGGCAGAAAAAAACCGCTATGCCACTCAATTTATAGCCGCCAACCCGGGAAGCTTTTATGCCCAGTCTTTCCGGTGGAAACCCGTCCAAGTTTCCGAATTTAAAACTTTTCTGGGCCTTCTCCTCATCATGGGCCGAACAAAAAAGCATGAATTGCGGTCATATTGGTCCATGAACCCAATTCATCACATGCCCATGTTCTCTACTGCCATGTCTAGGACATGATTTGAGACCATCCTGCGTTTCCTGGACTTATAGCACCTCTCGTCCCAGAGGCCACCCAGCTTTTGACCGGCTCCATAAAATTCGGCCCCTCATAGACCACTTTAACACCAAATTTGCAGATTTGTATACCCCTGAGCAGAACATCTGCATAGACGAGTCCCTGATACATTTTACCGGGTTCCTTGGCTTCAAACAATACTTCCTAAGCAAGCGCGCCCGGTATGTGGTCAATTTGTATAAGCTCTGTGAAAGGGCCACAGGCTATACGCACAAATTTTGTGTCTATGAGGGTAAAGATCAGACCCTGGAGCCGGTCGGTTGCCCTGACTACCTGGGGAGCAGTGGGAAGATAGTCTGGGACTTGATGTCACCCTTATTTGGCATGGGGTACCATCTTTATGTGGACAATTTCTACACAAGTGTGCCCCTCTTCAGGCATTTGTTTCTAGAACAGATTGGCTGCTGTGGCACCGCACGACCTAGTTGCCGGGTCTTTCCCCAACGGCTTGTTACCACCCGTCTTGCAAGAGGGGAGTGGGCTGCCTTGTGTAATGAAGAACTTCTTGCGGTGAAATGGAAAGAAAAGCGTGACGCTTACATGCTCTCCTCCATTTACGCAGACACGACAATTGAAATTGAACGAGCAAGTGGAGTCATTGAAAAGCCGCTCTGTGTCCACAACTATAATTCACTCATGGGAGGGGTGGACTTCAATGACCAGATGTTGGCTCCTTATTTACTCTCCCGCAGGACCAGATGCTGGTATAAGAAGGTGTCTGTATACCTAATTCAATTGGCTATGTACAATAGTTTTGTTCTCTACAGTAAGGCTGGGAGAACAAGATCCTTCCTCAAATTTCAGAAAGAGATCATCGAGAACCTCCTGTATCCAGCCACCATTGTAGTGAGCCATCTACACGAGCGACATTTCCCCAATGTCGTTGCTGGTACCTCAAACCAAGCGCCAACCCGAAAATAATGTTGTGTCTGTAGCAGGAGTGGAATTAGGCGTGAAACCCGCTATTTCTGTCTTGACTGCCCTGACCACCCTGGCCTATGCTTAGGGGAGTGTTTCCGGAAGTACCACACACAGGTACACTATTAGTATAGGGATTGCGTGACACAGGACAGACACACAGGGGTCTTAGGGCCCTTTCACTCACAGCTGCTGCAAACCTCTCCTTTCACCTGGGACAAAGTGCATAATGTACTTCACCACATCTCTGGGCGATTTGCGCTTTGCACATTTTCCCATGGGGAAGGAGAGGTTTGTCCTATAAAGGTAAAAAACTAAAAATCACAGGTAAGCAAAAAAGTTAATGTTCCAAAAGTTCAATAAAGTTTATAAAAGTTAATGTTCTGTTTCAAATGTTATATAAAGTTAATAAATTTATTGCATTGCGGCCTGTTTTTATTTTTATTTTTTTGTTTTTTTACCTTCTAGGTGGACCAACTGATCAACCAGCTGCAGCCCTGATGTGCATTCTGACAGAAGCATTGCGCTGCTGTCAGATTACACAAAAGTCGGTGTATGCAGTGCTGCAAGACGAGATTTCTCCTCTGCAGTAAAAAAGATACGTTTGCCGAGGCTTATGAGCTGAGGGGCGGTGTTCATATGCTTTGGCAAACATTTTTTATAAAAAATAAATACATTCTGGCAATGATTTATTCATCCACATCGATTGATGTGAATGGAGAAATCAGGTTTGCCAGGGCATACGAGCTGAGTGGGTTTGGATGTTGGGCGGAGCTCCTATGTCCTGGCAGACGCCTTTCCCCTCCTTTTTTTTTTGCACATTTTTTGGCAGAGATTTTTTCATCCACATTGATCGATGCGAATGAAGAAATCTGTGCCGTTCATTTTTTCTTTCAGCCCAGAGGCTGAACGTAAAAAAAAAATCTCATTACCCGTATGCTCAATATATGGAGAATAGCAGAAACTCCTAATGCTGGCCATACATGTAATGATTGCGGAGACCCTCAAATGCCAGGGCAGTACAAACACCCCACAAATGACCCCATTTTGGACAGAAGACACCCCAAGGTATTCGCTGAGGGGCATATTGAGTCCATTTAACTTTTTGTCCCAAGTTAGCGGAAAGGGACACTTTGTGAGAAAAAAAAATAATAATCAATTTCCGCTAACTTGTGCAAAAAAATAAATCTTCTATGAACTCGCCATGCCCCTCACAGAATACCTTGGGGTGTCTTCTTTCCAAAATGGGGTCACATATGGGGTATTTATACTGCCCTGGCATTTTAGGGGCCCTAAAGCGTGAGAAGAAGTCTGGAATCCAAATGTCTAAAAATGCCCACTTAAAAGGAATTTTGGCCCCTTTGCGCACCTAGGCTGCAAAAAAGTGTCACACATGTGGTATCGCCGTACTCAGGAGAAGTTGGGCAACGTGTTTTGGGGTGTCTTTTTACATATACCCATGCTGGGTGACAGAAATATCTCTCTAAAATGACAACTTTGTATAAAAAAATGGGAAAAGTTGACTTTTAGAGAGATATTTCTCTCACCCAGCATGGGTATATGTAAAAATACACCCTAAAATACATTGCCCTACTTCTTCTGAGTACGGCGATACCACATGTGTGACACTTTTTTGCAGCCTAGGTGGGCAAAGGGGCCCAAATTGTAAAGAGCACCTTTAGGATTTCACAGGGCATTTTTTACGCATTTAGATTCCAAACTACTTCTCACGCTTTAGGTCCCCTAAAATGCCAGGCAGTATAAATACCCCACAAGTGACCCCATTTTGGAAAGAAGACACCCCAAGGTATTTCGTGAGGGGCATGGTGAGTTAATGTAAAATTTTGGAGTATGAGACTTTGTAAGAAAAAAAATATATCATATTCCGCTAACTTGTGACAAAAAATAAAAACTTCCATGAACTCACTATGCCCATCAGTGAATACATTAGGGTGTCTACTTTCTGAAATGGGGTCATTTGTGGGGTGTTTCTACTGTCTGGGCATTGTAGAACCTCAGGAAACATGACAGGTGCTCAGAAAGTCAGAGCTGCTTCAAAATGCGGAAATTCACATTTTTGTACCATAGTTTGTAAACGCTATAACTTTTGCACAAACCAATAAATATACAGTTATTGCATTTTTTTTATCAAAGACATGTAGAACAATGAATTTAGAGAAAAATGTATATAGAAATGTAGTTTTATTAGAAAAATTTTACAACTGAAAGTGAAAGATTTCATTATTTTGCAAAGATTTCGGTCAATTTTGATTAATAACAAAACAAAGTAAAAATGTCAGCTGCAATGAAATACCACCAAATGAAAGCTCTATTAGTGAGAAGAAAATACTGATTAAGGGGTTTGATATACCTGCTTCCACAAAATACAGATTGAGGGGTGTGATACAGATTGAGTGCTGCTTTAAATCAAATATTGATTAAGTGGTTCTATATACCTGCTTCCATAGAATACTGATTAAGAGTTTTTTTTATACCTGCTTCCACAAAATATTGATTGAAGGGTGCAATATACCTGCTTCCACAAAATACTGATTTAGGGGATTCATAAACCTGCTTCCGCCAAATATTGATTGAGGCCTACGATATACCTGCTTCTGCAAAATACTGATTAAGTGGTTTGATATACCTGCTTTCACAAACTACCGATTAAGGGGTTTGATATAGCTGCTTCCACCAAATATTGATTGAGGCCTACGATATACCTGCTTCCGCAAAATACTGATTAAGTTCTTTGATATACCTGCTTCCACAAAATACAGATTGAGGGGTGTGATATATGTACCTGCTTCCACCAAATATTGATTAAGTGGTTCTATATACCTGTTTCCACAAAATACTGATTGAGGGGTGCGATATACCTGCTTCCATAAAGTACTGATTAAGGAGTTTGATATACCTGCTTCCACAAAATACAGATTGAGGGGTGCGATATTCCTGCTTTCACCAAATATTGATTAAGGGGTTCTATATACCTGCTTCCACAAAATATTGATTACAGGGTTTTTATATACCTGCTTCCACAAAATACTGATTGAGGGGTGCAATATACCTGCTTCCACAAAATACTGATTAAGGGGATTGATATGCCTGCTTCCACAAAATACCGATTAAGGGGTTTGATATTCCTGCTTCCACAAAATACTGATTGAGGGGTGCGATATACCTGTTTCCACAAAATACTGAATAAGGGGTTTGATATACCTGCTTCCACTAAATACAGATTGAGGGTTGTGATATAGATTGAGGGCTGCTTCCACCAAATATTGATTAAAGGGTACTGTATACCTGCTTCCACAAAATACTGATTGAGGGGTGCGATATACCTGCATCCACAAAATACTGATTAAGGGGATTGATAAACCTGCGTCCACCAAATATTTATTGAGGCCTACGATATACCTGCTTCCACAAAATACTGATTAAAGGGTTTGATATACCTGCTTTCACAAAATACAGATTAAGGGGTGCGATATACCTGCTTCCACTAAATACTGGTTAAGGGCTTCCATATACCTGCTTCCACAAAATATTGATTGAGGGTTGCGATATACCTACTTACACAAAATATTGATTAAGGTGATTGATTTATATCTGCTTCCACCAAATATTTATTACGGCCTGCGATACACCTGCTTCCACAAATTATTAAGGGGATTGATATATCTTCTTCCACCAAATATTTATTGAGGCCTGCGATACACCTGCCTCCACAAATTATTAATTAAGGGGATTAATATACCTGCTTCCACCAAATATTGATTGAGGCCTACGATACACTTGCTTCCACAAAATATTGATTGAGGCCTGTGATACACCTGCTTCCACAAAATACTGATTGAGGGGTTTGATATACCTACTTCCACAAAATATAGATTACCGGGTGCAATATACCTGCTTCCACCAACTATTGATTAAGGGGTTCCATATACCTGCTACCACAAAATAAAGATTGAGGGGTGCAATATACCTGCTTCCACCAAATACTGATTGAGGCCTGCGATACACCTGCTTCCTCAAAATACTGATTGAGGGGTGCGATATACCTGCTTCCACCAAGTATTGATTAAGGGGTTCTATATTCCTGCTTTAAAAAAAATACAGATTGAGTAGTGCAATAAACCTGCTTTCACCAAATATTAATTGAGTCCTGCGATACACCTGCTTCCACAAAATACTAATTGAGGGGTTCTATATACCTGCTTCCACCAAATAATGATTAAGGGGTTCTATATTCCTGTTTCCGCAAAATTCTGATTGAGGGGTATAATATACCTGCTTCCATAAAATACTGATTAAGGGGATTGATATACCAGTTTCCACCATATACTGATTGATGCCTGCTATATACTGTACCTGCTTCCTCAAATGCTGCTCTTCCCTAGGGTCTTTGGCACAGGGTCATTTTGAAAATGACAGGCAGCAGAAGAGGCTCCACAGGGGTGGTAGTGGTTGGGCAGGTGCACCATGCCGGAGCCTAAGTAGGAATTTAAAGAAGGTGCATGCGATTACATCAAAGGACGCACCAGAGTTGGTTGAGTGGCTTATTCAGCTTTCCGCTTCTGCACCCTCCTCACTCTCTGCTGTGTGCACCCCCAAAGACACTACCACCACCAAAACCATAACCCTCCCACTTGAGTCAGAGGAAATATTTTCCCATCTATTCCCAGACCTTACCGATGCGCAGCCAATCTTGGCATCGGATGAAGAAGAGGAGGTAGCAACGGCTGCCTCTCAGGGGTCTGATCTGACGACAGTACCCAGATCGGCCCAAGTAGGGTGGTCCCCCCTATTGCTGCCTACTCCGAGATCTCTAATGTCAGTGGTGGTGAAGGTGACTATGATGACGTGTCGATGGACATCACGTGGGTGCCCACAAGAGAGGAAGAGGAGGGGAGTTCAGAGGGAGAGATGGATCAGCAGATAGGAGAAGGAGGAGAAGCAGGCAGAACTCGCAGTGCACCGGAGGCAAAAAGCTCTTGCGCTACCAGGATGCCAGCGCTTGGCTCCACAGTGTGGGCTTTTTTTAACTTGTCAGCTGCTGACAATAGTGTTGCCATCTGCAGTCTGTGCTGTCAAAACATAAGTCGCGGTAAGCCCAACAGACACCTAGGGATGACCACCTTAAGAAGGCACCTGGCCTCCCATCACTGAGCCCAGTGGTAGCAAAGCCGTCAGAACCCACAAAGCCACACTCCCGGCGCTCCACATCCTGTCTCTTCTCCTTCTCCTCTCTCCTCCCAGTTGTCCTCCACTCCTCCTTCCACCATGCCGTAGCCGCGTTCATCGGACAGATGGCAGGCTTCCGTGACCCAAATGTTTGAGCGTAAAAAGTTGATGACGCCAGATAACCCTCTTGTCCAATGGCTGACCGCTGGCTTGTTGGAACTGCTAGCCTGCCAACTACTTCCATATAAACTGGTGGACTCAGAGGCCTTTAGAAAATTTGTGGCCATTGGCACACCGCAATGGAAAGTCCCCGGAAGAAAATATATCTCCCAGAAGGGCATCCCAGAGCTATATCGCCATGTTAGCGGCAAGTGAATATATCCCTGGCTCACAGTGTTGGTGGCAAGATACATCTGAACACAGACAGGTGGTCTAGCAAACACGGGCAGGGAAGGTAAATAACTTTTACTGCCCAATGGGTGAACCTTCTGACGGCCGTCAAGCATATAACCCATGGCACCCGTGTAGATTTGATGTTACCGCCACGGAATGCATGCAGGTCTGACTCTTCTTCTCGTCCTCCTACTCCATCCTCCATCTATTCCTCTGCTAACTACTCCTTTTCCACTGCTACCATCTCTTCCGCTGCGCCCCCAAGCTCCCCAGAACCTTGTTGACTTGCCAGGTGAGACGTTGCCATGCTCTGCTGCAGCTGTTGTGCCTGGAAGCCTAGAGCCACACCGGTCCTGCACTGCTTTCAGCTCTGCGGTCAGTGGCTAACCCTGCTCAATTTGTTGTAGTGGTAAAATTGTGTGCGACAATGGTGCCATTCTGCTGAGCTTGCTGAAACAGGGCAAAATAACACTTGCAGTGCATTGCACACGTCCTGAACTTAGTTGTTCAGCGATTCATTGCCAAATACCCCAGGGTCCAGGACGTCTTACGGCAGGCCAGGGAAATCTCTGGCCATTTTAGAAGATCTTACACGGCCATGGCTCATCTTGTTGATGTTCAGCGGTGACACCACCTGCCCGTCAGATGTCTTATTTTTTACAGCTCGACGCGCTAGAACCCCACCTTGTATATGCTTGAAAGGCTGCTCCGGCAGCAATGTGCCGTTAACGACTATCTGAAGATGAGAAAGTCGCAATGCTGAATGAATTCCCAGGGGGGCTACTCCATCTGAGACAAGTCAACAGGAGTCTGAAGAGGGTTCAGAGGAGGATGGTGGCTGGGGGAGAAAAAGGAGGAGCAAGAAGAGCAGGCTTTGAGGGGATTTTAAACTTTTCACGGATCCCTGGTGTTGTCCGTGGCTGGGGGGGGAGGAGACCGAGGACGACATTCTCCTGAGCGATGAGCAGGAGCTAGGGAGCTCCACAGCTTCGAATTCAGTGCAAATGAGCACCTTTATGCTCCAGTGTTTGAAGAGGGACCCCCGTATATAAAGCATAAAGGCAAGGACCTTTACTTGGTGGCAACGGTACTTAGACCCCCGGTACAAACACAAAAAGGGCTGGCAGAATGTAGCATTTCTAGGCCTTGCTGCGAGAAATGTTGCATTTTGCTGTTGCGGCCTAGCTTACGACAGTGTGGACTAACTCACATTTCTAAAATTGAATGAGGCATGTATCTTGGAGGAATTCAACACCTGTGACGACCACGTGTAATTTAATTTCCTCATGCCAGCCTACATACTGTATATCAGCCACCACCCAGAACAAAGAATGGTCCTTGTCTTATATATATACAGCGGCATAAAAGGCCTTTTTCTGTCAGGCGAATACTGCCCTACTGTAAAATTGTTATCCACTGACCGTCTAATATACCTCCAGCCACATAATCACTTGTTCTTTTATGTCCGGTGAATGCCTAATTTTTGGGGCCTGTTCTGCCCTGCAGAATTTTTTTTAGCCAGTGACCGCCTAATGTACCTCCAGCCACATAATCACTTGTTCTTTTCTGTCAGGTGAATGCCTAATTTTTGGGGCCTGTACTGGCCTACAGAATTTTTTTTAGCCAGTGACCGCCTAATGTACCTCCAGCCACATAATTACTTGTTCTCTTCTGTCAGGTGAATGCCAAATTTTTGGGGCATATACTGGCCTACATGAAAAATTTTAGCCAGTGACCACCTAATGTACCTCCAGCCACATAATCCCAAGTTCTTTTCTGTCAGATTAATGCCTAATTTTGGGGGCCTATACTGGCTTAAAGAAAATATTTTAGCCAGTGGCCGCTGAAATGTACCTCCTGCCACATCATCACAAGTTATTTTCTGTCAGGTGAATGCCTAATTTTTGGGGCCTGTACTGGCCTACAGTAAAAATGTTAGCCAGTAACTTCCTAATGTACCTCCAGCCACATAATTACTTGTTCTTTTCTGTCAGGTGAATGCCTAATTTTTGGGTCATATACTGGCCTACATTAAAATTTTTAGCCAGTGACCGCCTAATGTACCTCCAGCCACATAATCACAAGTTCTTTTCTGTCAAGTGAATGCCTAATTTTTGGGGCCTGTACTGGCCTACAGTAAAATTGTTTTCCACTGACCATCTAAATCAGAGGTGCACAACCTTTTCTGGTTGGGGGCCACGTGTTCAGCCTGAATCAATTCCAAGGGCCAAAAATAAAGCTTAAAGGGGTATTACCAACTGAAATTCTGTATTTCTGGCATATTGAACATACAAAAAACTGCCACACCGCCGAGTAGGTGATTTTCTCCCGAACAGTCCGCAATGACTGACTGCTACCGCCACTTCTTCCGTGAGCCCCTGCATCAGTATTTCCCGGGCAGGCAGGCTGCAGGTGGTCTACCCCATGGCATGTTTGGCTCCTGACCTCCCACTGCTGCCACCCTGCTGACTCCCAGCCATGCTTTCAACACATATAACTGACGACGTGAACTGAGAATGTATTTTTCTTTTTGTACTGAAATAGGCCACTAAACACTTTTAACACAGTTAACCGCTGACGTGAACTGAGAATATATTTTTCCTTTTGTACTGAAATAGGCCACTAGACACTTTCAACACAAATTACCACCAAAGTGAACTGAGAATATATTTTTCTTTTTGTACTGAAATACAAAATAACACATATAACCTCCGCACTGACTGACCGCTACCGCTGCTGCTTCCGCAAAACCCTGCACCACTATTTCCTGGTCAGGTAGGCTGCTGAGAAGCAGGTGGTCTACCCCGAAACGTTTGGCTCCCGACCTCCCACTGCTGCCACCCTGCTGACTCCCAGCCATGCTTTCAACACATTTAACTGCCGACTTAAACTGAGAATATATTTTTCTTTTGTACTGAAATAAGCCACTAAATGCTTTCAACACATATAACCGCCGAAGTGAACTGAGAATGTATTTTTTTTGTACTGAAATATGCCACTAAACGCTTTCGCCACAAATAACTGCAACAGTGAAGAGCATATATTTTTTTTCTTTCTGTACTGAAATTGGCCGCTAAAGTCTTTCACCAAAAATAAATGCAACAGTGAAGTGAGTATATATTTTTTCCTTTTGGTAATGAAATAGGACACTGAACGCTTTTACCACATATAACTGCAGCAGTGAAATGTGTATATATTTTTTGTTTTGTACTGATATACAATAGACCACTAAAGTCTTTCACCTCAAATAAATGCAACAGTGAAGAGCGTATATTTTTTTCCTTTTGGTAATGAAATAGGACACCGAACGCTTTCACCACATATAACTGCAGAAGTAAAATGTGTATATATTTTTCACTTTGTACTGAAATAGGCCACTAAAGTCTTTCACCACAAATAAATGCGACAGTAAAGTGCATATATTTTTTTCCTTTTTGTACTGAAATAGGACACTGAACGCTTTCACCACATATAACTGCAGAAGTGAAATGCGTTTATACTTTTCCTTTTTGCACTGAAACAGGCCACTAAACTCTTTCAGCAAAAATAACTGCAGAAGTGAAGTGCGTATATATTTTTCTTTTTCCACAGATATAAGCCACTAATGGCTTTTCAACATAGCACTTGCACCCCAAAAACAGGAACAAATTGCTGGAATGCCAGAGCTGTATAATGGCTATTTGGATCCCCAAATAATGTTTCCCTGCACTTGTAAATCACATTTTTTTTCACCATGAGGTTTGTCTAGCACTGTCGCTAGCGACTTCAGACATCTCTCCCTGCACTAAGATGCTGTGAAATGATTCCTCCCTATCCTTTCCCTGCACTTGTATATCGCTTTTCTGGCACTATCCCTAGCGCCTTCTAATGTCTCTCACTGCACTAAGATGCTGTGAAATGATTCCTCCCTATCCTTTCCCTGCACTTAGAAATAGTTTTTTCAGTTTTTTTTCTTCACAATGAGGTTTTTCCTATTCCTGTCCCTATCGCCTTCTCACGTCTGTCCCTGCAGTCAGAACAATGGAAAATGTCTGACTCTAAGATGGCCACCGTATTTATAGGGCTGTGATATCACAGGGCTGGCTGCTGATTGGCTGCATGCATGGCATTATGGGTCAGCCCGCCATCCCAGAGTTCCTTGCCCCATGTCCTCACATGTGTAGCCGCCACTGTAGCTGCTATTTTAGGAACAATTGTGATTCCTTACGACAAAGCTCAAGGAAATTTGCATTCATTGCGAATTGAATTTTTCCTGAAATTCAGATCGAATTCCACTTCGTCTGATTCGATTCGCTCATCTCTAATTATAACTGTAATATTGTTTTAGACTGAAAGTAAAATTATATATTGAGAATAGCTTGATGCCTTCTCGGCTCTTAATGAATGCCCACTCTATTAGCATTCATGCTGGGCTGATGTCATATACATTTAACTAATTAGTGAAATGTGAAGCAAATAACAAGACATGTACAGAAATTAGTCAGTGGTAAAATATAGAAAGTAGGCATACTTGTTTTGGAAGTGTTCTAAATTTGAACGACCCTGAGATTGCATCAAGTTCAGGAGAAATGTTGCAGTACAGAGATTGAAAGGCTGTAAAAGACTTTTGCTTTGAGATTCTCTATAGAGGACAGAACCTTGTCTATAAAACCGTACTAAAAGTGACAGTGTTAATACACGGACTGAATGTATGCCTTGCAGGCAGAATCTCTGTATGTTAACTGCCAAATTGCTGTAAAACGAAAATGGACATGACAGCATTGACCAACGTGTGGTATGTAATGCATACATTACAGTGATTTGTTTTAACTGTCTAAAGTTTAAGTAAAATACTGCTCCATATATTGTAATTCTATTTTCTAATAAGCTTAGTTTTTCTTAATTTTAGAATATGATATTTTATCTTGCATATCAACATTTAATAATTTCATTGTTTGTTTGTTTTTTGTTCATTAATGATAAAATATTATATATTTTTGTGCAGGTGTGGGATGCAATATATCCTTATGTTATATTGATTCTTATATTTGACTAGCTTTGCACGGGTATATTTTCATATTTTATTTAATGTTTATGTGTGTGATTAAAAGATATCCATGGTGTCCCCCATAACAGTGATAACCACAGCACCCTGCCCCCTTAACAGTGACCTCCACAGTGTCCCACCCCCTCAATATTGACCTCCACAGTGGCCTTCCCCCTTAACAGTAACCTCCACAGTGCCCCACCATTAACAGTGTCCTCCACGGCAGCCCGCCCCTTAATACTGTGTTAAGAGTTTGATTGGACGGCACTCCTCTTTCTTCAGTATGGTGCTCAATGGTAGTTAGGGTCAATATAATAGAGATAAACCACGGCACTCGTTATATAAGGTTGAATCAATTATGCTTTTTAATCATAAATCCATCCAGGAATAAATAGTATAAACTGGCCAACGTTTCAGTCCTATCACAGGACCTTGCTCACGGCCTTAGTATCAGATGCATGTTGTCTTCTAGATGGCGCCATTAATGCCATCCAGCAGACAACATGCATCTGATACTAAGGCCGTGAGCAAGGTCCTGTGATAGGACCGAAACGTTGCCCAGTTTATACAATTTATTCCTGGATGAATTTATTAAATTAAAAAGCATAATTGATTCAACCTTATATAACGAGTGCCGTGGTTTATCTCTACTATATCGCCCTTTAACACTGACCCGCCCACAGCGCCTCATCCCTTAACATTGATCTTCACATAGGCCCTCCCCTTAATTGTGACCTCCACAGTAGCCTGCCCCCTTAGCTGTGACCTCTACAGAGGACCTCACCCATAATGACACCCTGCCTCCTTAACAGTGAACCACACAGTGCCCCACCCAAGAAACAGTGACCTCAACAGCACCCGTTCCCATAACTGTGACTTCTGCAGAGGCCCGTTAATGGTGACCTCTACAGTGACCTATAGCAGAGAAGAACTGGTTGTGATTTTATAGCAACCTGGTATGAAATGTATGTTAAGACTGAAAGACCTGCGAGCTTCTATTGTTTAAAAAAGGTCAAGTGAACATGTGTATGGCTGTTAGTATATCAGTGAAGAACCTATGAACTTCTATTGGCTAATAAGGATCATGTGATGGTGCAATATTTTTTTTTGGGGGGGATATCTCAAAAACTGTACGTCCTAGATACTTGATGTACCTATATGCTAAATTTGGTGCAGATCAGTCAAGTCGTTTGGCCATGCATAAAGAACAGACAGACATCAGACAGAAATTCATGCTTATATATGAGATACGTGCAATACAAATATATCAGTATCTACATTTTGCATACAGAAGGCACCATATCACATTGATTAGATTAGCAATAATGATTACCAACTGACAGCAATGTCACCTACTAATTATTTTTAGAGACTGGCAGTGTTTCAGGATGCATGCCTGACAGCAATGGAGTGATTCAATCAAAGCAGTATATGTAGAGCAATACAATTAGCTCTGGCAATCTATACTGTGTTGAGACCCTAGAAATGTCAATTTAAAACTACACTAACAGATTTCTGAATATGGTAACATGTCATAGCCTCATATTACATGACAAAAGCCATTGAAATAGTCAATTAAAAGTTTCTTAACTCATTAGGAATCAAGATGTCGACGGGGGACTGCAGTCAACCACTGGCCATAGCGGTGACCTGTCACTTGTGCAGCATGTGACCCAATGAGTTCCTGCATAGTGACTGGTCACCGCTGCAGCCATTGGCTGCAGCAGTCACGTGTCCTCCATCGATGCTGAGAAATACATAAATTGCAGAGCCAGTGATGTTGTGATGGGTCTTGATCCAATCGGTGGAGACCAAGTAAGTATGATCACCACCACATGTCCAGCCACTCTCTGAGGTCTAAAAAAAGTTGTATAACTCCTTTAATTCCATTGCTGAACCACTGATCGAGAAATGAAACATTACATGGTGCTCACTAAAGTTAGTGGGCTGTCTGTATTAAGGCATGGATGTGCGTGGTAAACTAGAGCCACTTTATATAGCCTCTCCCTGCTCAAGCTATTCGGTGGGAGCCCTCCATATGGGAACCCCTCTATTAAATAGGGCCTTTGAGACCAGGAACACCTTTCATATATGCCAGGATTTAAAAAAAGGCTCCCTTGTTACAGGTGATCCAGTTCCAGCACTGAGTTCACTTCCCCTCCATTTCCAGATCTATTACTACTGGTCAATCAATAGTATAAGTGGTGACATGTGAAGGCACGGCATGCGATGGTGTTTGTGTAGACCACATCACACTTATGCTCTAGCAGGTGCAGGAAGCAAAGGGGAAGGGAGCTTGAAGCTGGAACTGGAGTGCCAGTGACTAGAGTTGAGTGGACACCTGGATGTTCGGTTCGGCAGGTGCAGCCGAACTTGAAAAAAAAGTTTGGGTTCTGGACCCAAACTTGACTCGAACTTGACCCCGAACCCCATTGAAGTCAATGGGACCCAAACTTTTGGGCACTAAAATGGCTCTAAAATAGTCCTGGAAGGGGCTAGAGGGCTGCAAAAGGCATCAAAATGTGCTTAAGAGCATGGCAACTGTTCTGCAAACAAATGTGGATAGGGAAATGACTTAAAATAACATAAAATACAGAAAAAATTTAAATAACAATCTGGATATAGGAGTAGGAGGTTGAGAAGGAGGTGGATGGGTGGATGTGGCGGTGTAGGTGGAAGCGGCGGTGAAGGAGGAATAGGTAGCCAACACTGATTTGTGTTATTTTTTATTTTTAAATTGGGGTATTCCCAAAATATTGGGACATATAACAAAATAAAACTAAGAGTAAGTGCATTTGAGTACAAGAATGGATGGTTGGGGCTGTTATAAATGTCTATTCTGCACAAGGTACGGACAAGTCCTATGGGATCCATGCCTGGTTCATTTTAATAAACGTAAGCCTGACATCAATAGTGGGGAAATTAATGGAAACCATACTTAAGGAGAGGATTGTGGACCATCTAAAATCCCATGGATTGAAAGATGAAAAACAGCATGGGTTTACTTCAGGGAGATCATGTCAAACTAATCTTATAGATTTTTTTGATAGGGTGACTAAAATAATAGATGGAGGAGGTGCAGTAGACATCGCTTATCTAGACTTTAGTAAGGCTTTTGATACTGTCCCACATAGAAGGCTTATCAATAAAGTGCAGTCATTGGGCTTGGACTCCCATATTGTTGAATGGATTAGGCAGTGGCTGAGGGACAGGCAACAGAGGGTTGTAGTCAATAGAGTATATTCAGACCAAGGTCTTGTTACCAGTGGGGTACCTCAGGGATCTGTTCTGGGACCCATATTGTTTAATATCTTTATCAGCGAAATTGCAGAAGGCCTCAATGGTAAGGTGTGCCTTTTTGCTGATGATACAAAGATTTGTAACAGGGTTGATGTTCCTGGAGGAATACACCAAATGGAAAAGGACTTAGGAAAACTAGAGGAATGGTCAAAAATCTGGCAACTAAAATTTAATGTTGATAAGTGCAAGATAATGCACCTGGGACCTAAAAACCCAGGAGCAGAATATAAAATCAGTGATACAGTCCTAACCTCAGTATCTGAGGAAAGGGATTTAGGGATCATTATTTCAGAAGACTTAAAGGTAGGCAGACAATGTCACAGAGCAGCAGGAAATGCTAGCAGAATGCTTGGGTGTATAGCAAGAGCAATTACCAGTAGAAAGAGGGAGGTGCTCATGCCGCTCTACAGAGCACTAGTGAGACCTCATTTGGAGTATTGTGCTCAGTACTGGAGACCATATCTCCAGAAGGATATTGATACTTTGGAGAGAGTTCAGAGAAGAGCTACTAAACTGGTACATGGATTGCAGGATAAAACTTACCAGGAAAGATTAAAGGACCTTAACATGTATAGCTTGGAAGAAAGACGAGACAGAGGGGATATGATAGAAACTTTTAAATACATAAAGGGAATCAACAAGGTAAAAGAGGAAAGAATATTTAAGAGAAGAAAAACTGCTACAAGAGGACATAGTTTTAAATTAGAGGGGCAAAGGTTTAAAAGTAATATCAGGAAGTATTACTTTACTGAGAGAGTAGTGGATGTATGGAATAGCCTTCCTGCAGAAGTGGCAGCTGCAAATACAGTGGAGGAGTTTAAGCATGCATGGGATAGGCATAAGGCCATCCTTCATATAAGATAGGCCCAGGGGCTATTCATAGTATTCAGTATATTGGGCAGACTAGATGGGCCAAATGGTTCTTATCTGCCGACACATTCTATGTTTCTATGTAAAGTCTGTCTGTAATGACGCCTCCTGCTGTGCTAAATACACGTTCAGAGAGTACACTGGCTGCAGGGCAGGCCAGCACCTCCAAGGCATACAGGGCAAGCTCTGGCCATGTGGACAATTTGGAGACCCAGAAGTTGAATGGGGCAGAACCATCAGTCAGTACGTGTAGTCGTGTGCACAGGTACTGTTCCACCATGCAAATGCTGCCTCCTGCTAACACGCTCCATATCAGCAGTTGGGGCCGGTTGTTGCCGGCGAGGTGACAAAGCTTTTCCACAGGTCGGCCATGCTAACCCTGCCTTCTGAGGTGCTGGCGCTGACACAGCTGCGTTGGCGACCTCTTCCTCCTCCCCTGCCTTTGCCTTGTGCTTCCACTTGTCCCCCGGCGTCAGTCGGGAATGCTCTCAGGAGCACGTCTACCAGCGTGCGCCTGTAGTCGCGCTCCATCGAGGGCATTATGGACGGCACATTGTCTTTGTAACGGGGATCCAGCAGGGTGGCCATCCAGTAGTCAGCACACATTAAAATGTGAAGTGGGCCCTGGCTGGCCAAATTTCTACCTGGCCTCTGCTGTTGCAAAAATCCTCTTTCTGAGCCACTTCTAAAAGACTGGCCTGAAAGTGTTAGAGATGACCCCTCTTCCTCCTCCTCGTCCTGGGCCACATCCTCTTCCATCATCGCCCTAAGTGTTTTCTCAATGAGACATAGAAGTGGTATTGTAACGGCGTCATCACCACTGGCCATGTTGGAGTACTCGAAAGGTCAGGTCTCGCATGGAGGCCCAGTCATTGGTGGTGAAGTGGTGCTGTTCCACAGTGCGACTCACCCGTGCATGCTGCAGCTGAAACTCCACTATGGCCTGCTGCTGCTCCTCGCACAGTCTCTCCAGCATGTGCAAGGTGGAGTTCCACCTGGTTGGCATGTCGCATATGAGGCGGTGGGTGGGAAGGCCGAAGTTACGCTGCAGCGCTGACAGGCGAGTAGCAGCAGGGTGAGAACGCCAAAAGCGCGCACAGACGGCCCGCACTTTATACAGCAGCTCAGACATGTCAGGGTAGTTATGAATGAATTTCTGCACCACCAAATTCAGCGCCAGGCAAGGGATGTGCGTCAAACCGGCTAGTCCCAGAGCTGCAACGAGATTTCGCCCATTATCGCACACCACCAGGCCGGGCTTGAGGTCCACTGGCAGCAACCACTCATCGGTCTGTTGTTCTATACCCCGCCACAACTCCTGCGCAGTGTGGGACCTGTCCCCCAAACACATCAGTTTCAGAATGGCCTGCTGACGTTTACCCCTGGCTGTGCTGAAGTTGGTGGTGAAGGTCTGTCGCTGACCGGATGAGGAGGTGGAAGAAGAGGAGGAAGCCGAGTAGGAAGAGGAGGCAACAGGAGGCAAAGAATGATGCCCTGGGACCCTTGGTGGAGGAAGGACGTGCGCCAAACAGCTCTCTGCCTGGGGCCCAGCCGCCACTACATTTGCCCAGTGTGCAGTTAGGGAGATATAGCGTCCCTGGCCATGCTTACTGGTCTACGTATCTTTGGCAAAGTGGACCTTGCTACAGATGGTGTTGCTCAGTGCACACTTGATTTTATCCGATACTTGGTTGTGAAAGGAGGGCACGGCTCTCCTGGAGAAGTAGTGGCGACTGGGAACGACGTACTGTGGGACAGCAAGCGACATTAGCTGTTTGAAGCTGTCCGTCTCCACCAGTCTGAATGACAGCATTTCAAAGGCCAGCAGTTTAGAACTGCTGGCATTCAGGGCCAGGGATCGAGGGTGGCTAGGTGGGAATTTACGCTTTCTCTCAAAGGTTTGTGAGATGGAGAGCTGAACACTTGCGTGTGACATGGTGGAGATGCTTGGTGATGGAGGTGGTGTTGTTGGTGGCACATCCTCTGTTTGCTGGGCGGCAGGTGCCAACATTCCTCCAGAGGTGGAGGAAGAGGCCGAGGCAGAGCAGGAGGGGCCTGAGCCCTTTCTTGGTTTTGAAGGTGCTTATTCCACTGCAGCCTGTGTCTCGCATGTAGATGCCTGGTCATGCAGGTTGTGCTAAGGTTCAGAACGTTAATGCCTCCCTTCAGGCTCTGATGGCACAGCATGCAAACCACTCAGGTCTTGTCGTCAGCACATTGTGTGAAGAAATGCCATGCCAGGGAACTCCTTGAAGCTGCCTTTGGTGTGCTCGGTCCCTGGTGACGGTGGCCAGTAGCAGGCGAACTGTTTTGGCAACAGCTGCTCTGCTTTTGCACCCTGCTCCTGCTTTTGCTACGCTGTTGGCTCGGTCTCACCACTGCCTCTTCCTTTGAACTCTGAAAGTCAGTGGCACGACCTTCATTCCATGTGGGGTCAAGGACCTCATCATCCCCTGCATCGTCTTCCACCCAATCTTCCTCCCTGACCTCCCTTTCGGTCTGCACACTGCAGAAAGTCTCAGCAGTTGGCACCTGTGTTTCGTCATCGTCAGAGACGTGCTGAGGTAGTATTCCCATGTCCTCATCAGGAAGCATAAGTGGTTTTGCGTCAGTGCATTCTATGTCTTCCACCCCTGGGGAAGGGCTAGGTGTATGCCCTTGGGAAACCCTGCCAGCAGAGTCTTCAAACAGCATAGGAGACTGCTGCATGACTTGAGGCTCAGACAGGTTCCCCGATATGCATGGGGGTAATGTGACAGACTGATGGACATGGGTCTCAGGCGCTACATGTGCACTTTCTGCAGAAGACTGGGTGGGAGATAATGTGAACGTGCTGGATCCACTGTCGGCCACCCAATTGACTAGCGCCTGTACTTGCTCAGGCCTTACCATCCTTAGAACGGAATTAGGCACGAACAAATATCGCTGTAGATTCTGGTGGCTACTGGTACCTGAGGTAGTAGGTTCAGTAGGACGTGTAGCTGTGGCAGAACAGCCACGTCCTCTTCCTGCACCAGAGGCTCCACCAACACCACCACCACGACCATGACCACGTCCCTTATTAGATGTTTGCCTCATAGTTTGCGTTTACAAAGCAAAGTAAAAAGTGGTTAAGTCTGTTAAAAAAAAATGTACCGCCAATAAAAACCCCGATGTTGTGTATTGCACTCAAATTTTTTTTTAACTCTATATGACAGCGGTATTTGTGGCCTAAATGTGACACTCACTTATGCATGTCTTATCCCAGATATGCAGTATATCAGAGGCTTTTTTCACTCCAGTAACCAAAAAGGCGTATTTCTGGCCTAAATGTGACAATCACTTATGCACGTGTAATCAGAGATTTGCAGTATATCAGAGGGTTTTTTCACCCCAGTATGACATAGCAGGATTTCTGGCCTTAATGTGACAATCACTTATGCACGTGTAATCACAGTAGTGCAGTATATCAGAGTATTTTTTCACCCTAACCAAAAAGCTGTATTTCTGTCCTAAATGTGACAGTGACTTATGCACATGTAATCACAGATGTGCAGTATATCAGAGGGTTTTTTCACCCTAACCAAAAAGCTGTATTTTTGTCCTAAATGTGACAGTGACTTATGCATGTGTAATCACAGATGTGCAGTATATTACAGGCTTTTTTCACCCTAACAAAAAAGCTGTATTTCTGTCCTAAATGTGACAGTCACTTATGCTTGTCTAATCCCAGTTTTTTTCACCCCAGTATGCCAAAGCTGTATTTCTGGACTTGCAGACAGTGCGCCAGCATAGGCTATCGTTGCATAAAATGGCTGCCGATCAGGTATTGATATTGATGAAATGAAGAAAAAAAAGTTTGTTTTCAGCAGTAGTTGGCTAAGGGCAGGCTTAAAAAAATTGTGCACTACACCCACAAAACACTTTTTCCGTAGATCGCTGAGTACATAAACCAGTTCTTGATAAGGTCGCTCCCTGATCTCTCCCTCACAGCAGCTGCAGCCTCTCCCTACACCAATCCGAGCAGAGTGACGGGCGGCTCTAAGTGACTCCAGCTTAAATAGAGGCTAGGTCACATGCTGCAGTTGGCCAATCACAGCCATGCCAATAGTAGGTGATGGCCTTTTGGGGCAAGTAGTATGACGCTTGTTGATTGGCTGCCGAACCTAAACTTTTACGTAAATGTTCGGGTTTGGGTCCAGGTGCCGAAAAACCTTTACAGTTCGGTTTCGCTCAACTCTACCAGTGACAGTTGAGTCTTTTTAAAATCCCTGCACCTTGCCTGGCTATATCAAAAGGGGTTCCTGGTCTTAGGGAACCCCTATAACTTATAAAAGTGCCTTCTAAACCAGAAAACTCTTTGAGCAGTGGGGTGTCTACCCATCTCTTCTAGAGTGATACTTCTAGTAAAGCTGCCTTATATAAATTGCAGTCCCATTATATTGCATTTATACATTTATTTATTTTTAAATTCCGGTTAAACACATCTGTACATTAAAAATAAACATGACATTTATAGACAATTTAGTATTAATAATATATTACAAAAAGTACCATACAGTAAGATTGTTATGAAAGGACTGTAAAACATAAGGTTAAACCAACTACATAACTGACTAGCTGAGCATTTTATTCTATGTTCTATGTGAGTTATAAGAAAGCAGTGCTTCATTTTATGCAGAATAGAGGCTAAAATCTGCACTAAATAGTTTTGATGTGACATAAAAAGGAGACTTTTTGTTGTAATGCTATTGGCTTATAGTGGCCATAAATGCAGCAATTGTGTTAACTACCATTAATGACTCTACATAAAAGTGGTAATTGCATCCCTGTTACCAAGTTGATAAAAGTTGAGAAAATAAATGTTTCTATGAGCACTTTTACAAAATGTGATGTTAAAACCACTATTTCTTAAAAATTACCTATTCTATATATCTTATGTAGTAAAATTAAATTAAATTTGAAGCGCACACGTTACACAGCAGATGTGGGCCTGGTCAGGTCACTGTCAGAAGAGCACACCGTCTACGGAAAAACTTCACTGGATATCACTGATATTTTAGGGATGAGCACACTTTAAACAGGAGATGTGGCGTGGATAATTTAACTGTCCGCAGCGGACACCATCTACTGAAAAATTATACTGGATATCACTGATATTTTAGGGAGACCCACACTTTAAACAGGAGATGTGGCACGGATAATTTAACTGTCTGCAGCAGACACTGTCTATCGAAAGAGTACACTGGATATCACTTATATTTTACAGAGGCGCACACTTTAAACAGGAGATGTGGCGCGGATAATTTAACTGTCCGCAGAGGACACTGTCTATGGAAAAACTGCACTGGATATCATTGATATTTTAGGGATGCACACACTTCAGACAAGAGATGTGGCACTGATAATTTAACAGTCCGCAGCGGACACCGTCTATGGAAAAACTGCACTGGATGTCACTGATATTTTAGGAAGGCGCACACTTTAAAAAGGAGATGTGGCGCTGATAATTTAACAGTCCGCAGAGGACACTGTCTATGGAAAAACTGCACGAGATGTCACTGATATTTTAGGGAGGCGCATGCTTTAACCGCTACCCAACCGCCTAACGCATGATTGCGGTTATTCCTCTTTTGCGCGCCGGCGCGTCATCTCGCGAGAGGCGAGATTTCCTGTGAACGCGCGCTCACAGGATCCGAAGGTAAACGAGTTCATCTACAGCCTGCCAGCGGACATGTTCTATAGGCTCTACAAAAAACGCAGTGTTCGCCCGATCAGGCCTGATCTTGTGCACACACTTGCGCTCAGTCCGCCCACCGCAATGACAGAATATTTTTTTTTCTGATCAATGCAAAAACACTGTAAAATCGCTGCGGCGCTATAAAGATCACTTTTGAGGGGCATGGCGAGTTCATAGAAGATTTTTATTTTTGGCACAAGTTAGTGGAAGTTTTTTATTTATTTTTTGTTTTTTCTTACAAAGTCTCATATTCCACTAACTTGTGACAAAAAATAAAATCTCAAATGAACTCGCCATACCCCTCACAGAATCCAAATGCATAAACATTTTTAGACATTTATATTCCAGACTTCTTCTCACGCTTTAGGCCCCCCTAAAATGCCAGGGCAGTATAAATACCCCATAAGTGACCCCATTTTGGAAAGAAGACACCCCAAGGTATTCTGTGAGGGGCATGGTGAGTTCCTTTTTTATTTTTTTTTGGCACAAGTTAGCGGAAAATGTTTTTTTCTCTTACAAAATCATTTTCCGCTAACTTGTGCAAAAAAAAAAAGTATATTCTAGGAACTCGCCATACCCCTCACGGAATACCTTGGGGTGTCTTCTTTCCAAAATGGGGTCACATGTGGGGTATTTATACTGCCCTGGCATTTTAGGGGCCCTAAAGCGTGAGAAGAAGTCTGGAATCCAAATGCCTAAAAATGCACTCCTAAAAGGTACTCATTGGAATTTGGGCCCCTTTGCGCACCTAGTCTGCAAAAAAGTATCACACATGTGGTATCGCCGTAGGGCAATGTGTTTTGGGGTGTCTTTTTACATATACCCATGCTGCGCTGATAATTTAACAGTCCGCAGAGGACACTGTCTATGGAAAAACTGCACTGGATGTCGCTGATATTTTAGGGATGTGCACACTTTAAACATGCGATAAGACACTGATAATTTAACAGTCCGCAGCGAACACCATCTACTGAAAAACTGCACTGGATGTCACTGGATATCGCTGATAATTTAATAGTCCACAGCGAACACCGTCATTATTCATCCTATATATTTTTTTGCTATCCAAACATTAAATGGGTTATCACATGACTAATGTAAAAAAATAAAATTAATCAGACATCATAAAGTAACTGACAATCTTTTTGTAGCAAAGATGCGACGATCCTTGTACCTCAAATGGATCCAGAGATCTCCCCCATTCATTGCTCTGCTAGATTTGTATCAAGCTAAAAGCTCAAGGGGAGTGTCATTTCTGCTGCAGCTAAGGGTGTGTGTCTCAGCTCTCCCTATCACAGCTCAGGAGGCAGTTCAAGGATCAAAGTGAGCATGTGCGGCCTTCTCAGTGAGCAGGAGAAAGAAATAAGAAAAAAACAAACAGCAGGTGGTGCTATATAGATACATTTTATTGAATAACTCAGTAGCTATGCTAAATTTTTTATTAAATACAACTACAAAATTAAGATCCGGGTGCTGGTTTAAAATCTGTATAATATTTTTTATGGGACAACCACAGCTACATCACCATCGAGTACTGTGTGCACATCACTGATGTCCTCCTCAACCGTCCTTGGGTCAAGATCCTGACAGCTCACAACATCAGCTCCCACGCCACTTTCCTCATCACTACTTGCCCGCCTAGTGGAGGAAGCGGCGGAGGTCTCCTCAACATCTTAGCTTGCCAGTAGCTGCTGACTGCCTTCTGGTAGCTCGCCCTCACTGTATAGTGGAGCTGAGCCCACAGCATACAATACTTCGCTGGCTGAGGGAACAGAAAAGGACAGTGGCAGGTTAAGGACAGGTGAGGGCACAGGGCCTGCTCCCGGGCCATGCCAACTAAGAGTTGTGTCTGACAAACCCACTGACTCTTGGCTGGGGGTGTCTGATGTCATTTGCAATAAAGTCGAAGATTGAGTCAACCATGGGTTGCTGGGTTGGGTTGCTGGTCAAGACACGGCCGCTAGCTGACACTGGGAGCTCAGGCCTCTCAAAGTGACCCCTGCTGCCACGGCCCCTTACTCTGCTATGACGTCTGCTATGCCAGAAATATTTAGGCCTCTACCCCTCACCTGTGTAGGGCCTTAGGGCCTGGCACGTCTCTGGATGACATACTGTTAGATGAAATAAGTTAATAAAAAGGAAATTTAAACAACCCCAAAAAAGTCTGCAATCTTCTCACCTCACCACACAATGGCAAATAAGCCCTTTTTTCACACTAATACACACAAAAAGGGGCTTTAGAACATATAACTGCACCGCTGAACAGCAAATATATTATTCTTTTGCCACTAACACATGCAAAAAAGGGCTTTATAACATAACTGCACCACTGAATGGCAAATATACATATTTTCTTTTCCCACTAATACACGCCACAACAAAAGGCTTTATAACATAACTGCACCGGTGAACGGCAAACATATTTTTATTTTGCCGCTATTACACAACAAAATGGTCTTTATAACATATAACTGCAACACTAAACGGCAAATATATTTTTCTTTGGCCACTAATACACGCCACAAAATGATTTAGAACATATAACTGCACCGCTGAACGGCAAATATATTTTTGTTTTGCCACTATTGCTAAACAAAAAGTGTTTTAGAACATATAACTGCAGCGCTGAAGGGCAAATATATTTTTCTTTGCCACCAATACACACCACAAAAAGCTTTAGAACATATAACTGCACACTTAACAGCAAATATATTTTTGTTTTTCCACTTATACATGACACAAATGGCTTTAGAACATATAACTTCAACGCTGAATGGAAAAAAATATTTTTATTTTGTCACTAATACACGCCACAAAAGGACTTTGTAACATATTACTGCACCGCTGAATGACAAATATATTTTTCTTTTTCCACTTATACATGCCACAAAAGGCTTTAAAACATATGACTACATTGCTGAACAACAAATATATTTTTATTGTGCCACTATTACACGACAAAAAGGACTTTATGACATATAACTGCACCGCTGAACAGCAATATACTTGTCTTTTGCCACTAATACACGCCACAAAAGGCTGTAGAACATATAAATGCACCACTGAAAGGCAAATATATTTTTGTTTTTCCACTTACACATGCCAAAAGTCTTTAGAACATATAACTGCACCGTTGAACGGCAAATATATTTTTATTTAGCCAATATTACAAAACAAAAAGGGCTTTATAACATAATTGCACCGCTGAACAGCAAATATAATTTTCTTTTAACACTATTACACTTCACAAAAGGCTTTAGAACATATAACTACATAGCTGAATGGCAAATATGTGTTTATACGACAAAAAGGGCCTTAGACCAGATAACTGCACCACTGAACGGCAAATATATTTTTCTTTTTCCACTTATATATACCACAAAAGGCTTTAAAACATATAACTGCATGAATAAAAGCAAATATAATTTTATTTTGTCAGTATTATGGGACAAAATGGGCTTTATAACATATGACTGCACCAAATATATTTTTATTTTCCCACTAATACACCCCACAAAAGGCATTAGAACATATAACTGCACCATTGAACGGCAAATATATTTTTCTTTTCCTACTAATGCAAGCCACAAAAGGCTTTATGACATGTAACTGCACTGCTGAACTGCAAATATATTTTAATTTTGCCAAATAATACACAACAAAAAGGGCCTAAGACCAAGTAACTGCAAAGCTGAACTGCAATTATAGTTTTCTTTTTCCAATTATACATGCCACAAAAGGCTTTAGAACATATTATTGCACTGTTGAACGGCAAATACATTTTTATTTTGCCACTGATACACACCACAAAAGGCTTTATAATATAAAACTGCACCACTGAACTGCAAATATATTTATATTTTGCCAAATAATACATAACAAAAATAGCTGTAGACCATGTAACTGCAACGGTGAACGGCCAATATATATTTTTCTTCCACTTATACATGCCACAAAGGGCTTTAGAACATATAATTGAACTGCTGAATGGCAAATATATTTTTATTTTGCCACTATTACACAACGAAAAAGGTTTTAGAACATAAATGCACCGTTGAAAGGCAAATATATTTTTCTTTTTCCACTTATACATGCCACAAAAGTCTTTAGAACATATAACTGCACTGCTGAACAGCAAATATATTTTGTTTTTGCCACTAATACACAACACAAAAGGGCTTTAGAAAATATAACTTCAACCGCTGAGCGGCAAATATAATTTTCTTTTGCTCCTAATACACGCCATAAAAGTCTTTAGAAAATATAACTACACTGCTGAACTACAAATATATTTTTATTTTGCCACTATTACACAACAAAAATTGCTTTATAACATACAGTATAACTGCACCGGTGAACGGCTAATATATTTCTCTTTTGCCATTAATACACACCACAAAAGTGCTTTAGAACATATAACTTCACTGCTCAACTGCAAACATATTTTTATTTTTCTGTTGTTACACGACAAAAATGGCTTTATAACATATTCCTGCACTGTCGAACGGCAAATATATATATATTTTGGCACTAATAAATGCCAAAAAGGCCTTAGAACATATAACTGCACCGCTGAACGGCAAATATATTTTTCTTTTGCCACTATTACACGACAAAAGCGCTTTATGACATATAACTGTACTGCTGAACGGCAAATATATTTTTCTTTTACCACTAATACACGCCACAAAAGGCTTTATGACATAACTGCACCACTGAACAGCAAATATATTTTAATTTTGCCAACTAATAAACAACAAAAGCGCTTTATGACATATAACTGCACCAATTAACGCAAAATATATTTTTCTTTTTTCACTTATACTGTATATGCCACAAAATGCTTTAGATCATATAACTGCACCACTGAACGGCAAATATATTTTTATTTTGCCACTCTTTCACGACTAAAGGACTTTATAACATATAACTGCACCGCTGAATGGTAAATATATATTTATTTTGCCACTAATACACGCCACAAAAGGCTTTTGAACATATAACTGCACCGCTGAACGGCAAAAATATTTTTCTTTTGCGAATAATGCATGCCACAAAAAGCCTTTAGAACTTATAATTGCACAGCTGAACAGCAAATATGTTTTTCTTTTCCCACTAATACACCCCACAAAAGGCTTTATAACATATAACTGCACCACTGAACGGTAAATATATTTTTATTTTTTAACTATTACAAGACATAAAGCTTTATAACATATAATTGCACCGCTGAACGGTAAATATGTTTTTCTTTTGCCACTAATACACGCCACAAAAGGCTTTAGAACAAATAACTGCAACGCTGAACGGCAAATATATTTTTCTTTTCCCACTAATACACCCCACAACAGTCTTTAGAACATTTAACTACATCGCTGTATGGCAAATATATTTTTCTTTTGCCACTAATACACGCCACAAAAGGCTTTTGAACATATAACTGCACTGCTGAACGGCAAAAATATTTTTCTTTTGCGAATAATGCATGCCACAAAAGGCTTTAGAACTTATAAATTGCACAGCTGAACAGCAAATATGTTTTTCTTTTCCCACTAATACACCCCACAAAAGGCTTTATAACATATAACTGCACCACTGAACGGTAAATATATTTTTATTTTGTAACTATTACAAGACAAAAAGCTTTATAACATATAATTGCACCGCTGAACGGTAAATATGTTTTTCTTTTGCCACTAATACACGCCACAAAAGGCTTTAGAACTGCAACGCTGAACGGCAAATATATTTTTGTTTTCCCACTAATACACCCCACAAAAGTCTTTAGAACATTTAACTACATCGCTGTATGGCAAATATATTTTTCTTTTGCCACTAATACATGCCACAAAAGGTTTTAGAACATATAACTGCACCACTGAACGGCAAATATATATTTCTTTTGCTTCTAATACACGCCACAAAAGGCTTTATAACATGTAACTGCATCGCTGAACGGCAAATATATTTTTATTTTGCCACACTTACACAACAAAAAAGGTTTCATAAGATATAACTGCACCGCTGATTGGTACATCTATTTTTCTTTTGCCACTAATGCAAGACACAAAAGGATTTAGAGCATATAACTGCACCACCGAATGGCAAATATATTTTTGTTTTTCTACTTATACATGCCACAAAACGCTTTAAAACATATAAGTATACCACTGAACGGCAAAAATAATTTTATTTTGCCACTATTACATGAAAAAGAGGGGTTTAGAACATATAACTGCACCGATGAATAGAAAATATATTTTTCGTTTCCACTTATAGATGCCAAAAAAGGCTTTAGAACATATAACTGCACCGCTGAACGGCACATATATTTTTATTTTGCCACTGTTACACAACAAAAAGGGTTTTAGAACATATAACTGCACCTCTGAATGGCAAATATATTTTTCTTTTCCCACTAATACATGCCACAAAAAGCTTTAGAGCATATAACTGCACCGCTGAACAGCAAATATATTTTTCTTTTTCCACTTATACACGCCACAAAATGCTTTAAAACATAAAAATGTACCACTGAACGGCAAATGTATTTTTCTTTTGCCACTAAAACACGTCACAGAAGGCTTTAGAACATATAAATGCACCGCTGAATTTCAACTATATTTTTCTTTTCCCACTAGTACAACCCACAAAATGCTTTAGAACATATAACTAGAGTTGAGCGGACACCTGAATGTTCGGATTCGACGGGTTCGACGGAATTCCGCAAAAAGGTTTGAGTTTGTGACCTGAACTTGACCCCGAACCCCAACCCCATTGAAGTCAATGGTGACCCAAACTTTGGAGCACTAAAATGGCTCTAAAAAGTCATGGAAAGGGCTAGAGGGCTGCAAAAGTCAGCAAAATGTGGTTAAGAGCATGGCAAGTGCTTTGCAAACAAATGTGGACAGGGAAATGACTTAAAGTAACATAAAATACGTACAAATATAAAATATTAATCCTAAACTAGGAGGAGGAGTTCCATATGGAGTAGGAGGTTGAGGAGGCGGTGGATGTGGCGGTGTAGGTGAAAGTAACAGTGGAGGAGGAGTTAGCCAACATAGTTTTTTTTTTTTTGTTTTTTCTTTTCTTTTTCTTTATTTGTTTGTTCAAATTTTGGTAGATCCCAAAACATTGGGAAATATAAAAAATAAAATAAAGTGAAAGTGCGCTGGAGTATATGTCTGGTTCATTTTAAGGCCATGTTCCCAATTTGGAGACCCAGAAGTTGAAGGGGGCAGACCTATCAGTCTGTACATGTAGGCGTGTGCACATATACTGCTCCACCATGTTGCTGAAATGCTGCCTCCTGCTAAGACGTTCCATATCAGCTGGTGGTGCTGGTTGTTGTGACATGCTGACAAAACGTTTCAACATTTCGGCCATGCTAACCCTGCCTTCTGAGGTGCTGGCGGTGCCCCAGCTGTGTTGGAGACCTCTTCCTCCTCCTCAACCTTTGCCTTATACTTCCACTGAGCCCCCGCTGTCAGGTGGGAATGCCATCAGCAGCACGTCGACCAGCGTGCTATTGTACTCGCGTATCTTCCGATCAGTAACAGACGTTTTTACTAAATTTAGTTCCCTGTCCGATATGTAGAGCAGGTGTATATCACAGCCAAAAATTTGTGAATTTCACCCAACAATGTAACAGACGAATTAGTGAAATTTATTTCCCTGTCCACTATATAGAGCAGGGTTATATCACAGCCAAAAATTGTTGAATGTCACCCAACAATATAACAGATGAATTAGTGAAATGTATTTCCCTGTCCACAATGTAGAGCAGGGGTATTTCACAACCAAGAATTGGTGAATGTCAACCAACAATGTAACAGACGAATTAGTGAAATGTATTTCCCTGTCCACTATGTAGAGAAGGGGTATAGCACAACCAAAACATTTTTAATGTCACACAACAATGTAACAGATGAATTAGTAAAATGTATTTCCGGGTCCGCTATGTAGAGCAGGGGTATATCACAGAAAAAATTTGGTGGATGTCACCCAACAATGTAACAGCCGAATTAGTGAAATGTATTTCCCTCACTATGTAGAGCAGGGGTATAACACAGCCAAAAAATGGTGAATGTGGGTGAGGCCGGTATACATATCTATTCTGCACAAGGTACGGACAAGTCCTGTGGGATCCATGCCTGGTTCATTTTAATGAACGTGAGCTTTTCCACATTGGCTGTGGACAGGCGACTGCACTTATCTGTGATAACGCCCCCTGCCATGCTAAACACACGTTCAGATAATACACTGGCTGCAGGACAGGCCAGCACCTCCAAGGCGTAAAGGGCAAGCTCAGGCCATGTGCCCAATTTGGAGACCCAGAAGTTGAAGGGGGCACTCCCATCAGTCTGTACGTGTAGGCGTGTGCACACATACTGCTCCACCATGTGGCTGAAATGCTGTCTCCTGCTAAGATGTTTCATATCAGCTGGTGATGCTGGTTGTTGTGGCGTGCTGACAAAGTTTTTCCACATTTTGGCCATGCTAACCCTGCCTTCTGAGCTGCTGGCGTTGCCCCAGCTGCGTTTGTGACCTCTTCTCCTCCTCTACTTTCGCCTTGTGCTTCCACTGTGCCCCCGCTGTCAGGTGGGAATGCCACCAGCAGCTCGTCTACCAGTGTGCGCTTGTACTCACGCATATTTACGATCACGCTCCAGCGACCAAATTAAGAACGGTACATTGTCCTTGTAATGGGGATCCAGCAGTGTGGCCACCCAGTAATCAGCACAAGATAGAATGTGGGGAACTCGGTGGTCGTTGCAGAGACATGCTCATGTGTGCCAGGCTGCCCAGAGGCAACAACAAGCTCTCCTCTGTAGGAGGTGTATCGTTTGTGTCCTCTGTATCCCCCCAGCCACACACGAGTGATGGCCTTGAGCTGGTTTGGGTGCCACCCTGCTGTGAACATGGTTCCTCCTCCTCCATCTCCTCCTCATCATCCTCCACCTCGTCATCCTCCAGAACTGTGCCCTTGCTGGACAATTGTGACCGGGCGTTTGTGGGTGTAAGAATCCACCCTCAGAGCCACTTGTAAATGACTGGCCTGAAGCCCTTGGAAATGATCCCGCTTCCTCCTCCTCCTCCTGTGCCACATCCTTTTCCATCATCACCCGAAGCGTTTTTTCAAGGAGGCATAGAAGTGGGATAGTAACTGTCACGACCATGGTCATGGTCGTGACTCCTGTGTCCGCAGGCTGTTGCCTGCGGTTTGGTGTTGTTGTTCAGCCACAGGTGAGGGCCGCTAGTATGTTACCTCACTTGTGGTTGCCGCTGGCAACATGTGATTGTACTTGGCAGTATAGCAGCCTGAGCTGGTGCTAGGTAGCTTGCTGTCAAGTGCATGCGGTTACACCTGAGTGTGTGTGTGTATGTTATGCACTTTGTATGTTAGGTGTGCACTGTGACACTTCCCTTCACTGTGGCTGCCCGTGGCAACATTTGGTATGGTATGAATGCGTGCTCACGTCGCACAACAGCTGGTGAGCTGGCAATTTCCAGTGCTGTTGCAGCGTTGACAGACCAGCTGAAGTTGTCGATGACTTGCAGAAATGTGCACACACGCGGCGCACCTCCACCAGTAGCTCAGGCAATTTGGGGTAGGTTTTGAGAAACCGCTGAACCACTAAGTTTAAGACGTAGGCTAAGCATGGGATGTGTGTGAGCTTGCCGAGCTCCAAAGCCGCCACCAAGTTACGGCCATTATCAGACACAACCATACCTGGTTCTAGGTTGAGTGCCAAGAGCCACAGCTCAGTCTGTGGTCTCTTATCCCTTGCCACAGCTCTGCGCCGGTGTGCGTTTTGTCACTTAAGCAGATCTGCTTCAGTACGGCCTGTTGATGCTTTCCCACTGCAGTGCTACACTGCTTCCAGCTACCAACTGATGGCTGACTGGTGCTGCTAGAGGATAATTCTGAGGTGAAAGTGGAGGAGGAGGCGGAGGAGAAGTGGGGGTTGGAGCCACTAACGTAGGTGGTGGCGGAAACCCTGATGGAATTAGGGCCTGCAATTCTTGTCATCGGTAGCACCTGTGCCATCCCAGGGTACGACTCGCTCCTGGCCTCCAAAACGTTCACCCAGTGTGCGGTCAGGTTCCGTTTCTGAGATCCGTTAAGGGCTCTCACAAGCGGTCCAAAACTGATCAGTTTGCATCCGCTCAGAATGCACCAGTTTGCATCAGCTCAGTCTCCATTCCGCTTTGGAGACGGACACCAAAACGCTGCTTGCAAACGGATCCATCTTGGCACACAATTTAAGTCAATGGGGACAGATCCGCTTTCACTGACACAATCTAGCACAATAGAAAACTGATCCGTCCTCTATTGATTTTCAATGGTGTTCAATATGGACCCGTCTTGGCTATGCTAAAGGTAATACATAGGATCCGTTCTGAACAGATATAGACGGTTCTATTATCTGAACTGAGCCATCCATGAAGGATCCGCACAAATTGCGAGTGTGAAAGTAGCCTAAGCCATAATCATCCAAATAATAACAAATAAAGGGTTGAAATAGCTCGCTTTGCATCTAATGAGTCTATTTCATATATTAGTTTCACCTTTTAAGTTGCATTACTGAAATAAATAAACTTTGCACGGTATTTAAATTTTTCGAGTTTCACCCGTATATGCTTGAAAGTATGACACACGTACAGTAGCGTAGGATTTAGAAGTGTATAAGCAAAAAGATGTAAAAAGGTTTTAGGGATGTGGAAACGTCACACAGGAGATATCCTGCTGATAAAGTCAATGCTGTCACCAGATGCTAATAAAACATTACAGGGAATGTCACAGGTATTTGGGATGAGGAAACGTTATACAGGAGAGGTACCACCGGTAATGTCACTGTCCAAAGAGTCTACATAAAAAGTACACTGTATGTCACAGATAAATTTTTTAAGCACACATGTTACACTGGAGATGTGGCACTGGTAAGGTCACTGTTAGAAGTGGACACCATCTATTGAAAAAGTACACTAGATGTCACAGATATTTTTTGGATGCGCACACATTACACTGGAGATGTGGCACAGCTAATGTCACTGTTCGCAGCGGACACTGTCTACGGAAAAAGTACACTGGATGTCACAGATATTTTTGGGATGCGCACACTTTACACTGGAGATGTGGCACAGCTAATGTCACTACTGGCAGCAGACACAGTCTATCGAAAAAGTATACTGGATGTCACAGATACATTTTTGGATGTGTACACTTTACGCTGGAGATCTGGTGCAGCTAATGTCACTGTCAGAAGCGGACACCGTCTATTGAAAAAGTACACTGGATGTCACAGATATTTTTTTGGATGCGCACACTTTACACTGGAGATGTGGCACAGCTAATGTCACTGTCAGAAGCAGACACCACCTATTGAAAAAGTACACTGGATGTCACAAATACATTTTTTGGATGCGCACACTTTACACTGGAGATGTGGCGAAGCTAAATGTCACTGTCAGAAGCGGACACCGTCTGTTGAAGAAGTACACTGGATGTCACAGATATTTTTTGGATGCGCACAATTATTTACACTGGAGATATGGCACAGCTAATGTCACTGTCCGCAGTGGACACCGTCTACGGAAAAAGTACACTAGATGTCACAGATATTTTTGGAATATGCACACTTTACACTGGAGATGTGGCAAAGCTAATGTCACTGTCAGAAGCGGACACTGTCTGTTGAGAAAGTATACTGGATGTCACAGATATTTTTGCGATGTGCACAATTTACACTGGAGATGTGACGCAGCTAATGTCACTGTCCACAGCAGACACTGTCTACGGAAAAAGTACACTGGATGTCACAGATATTTTTTGGATGCGCACAATTTACACTGGAGATGTGGCGCAGCTAATGTAACTGTCCGCAGCGGACACTAAGTATTGGAATGCATTGTAAAGGGATTATACCCCCAAAAGTTGAAGTCCCAAAGTGGGACCCAAAAAATTGAGTGAAAAATAAAGATTTCCCCCCCAAAAAATTAAGTTAAGTTTCAAGTAAAAATAAACAAAAACATCATTTTGCCCAAATAAAGTAAAAAAAGGTGCAGACGAAAAATGGTAATGACCTCCGTTCTATCTCATGGGCTAACCTCAGGCCTATGGGATTACAATTTAGCCTACCCACAAACTCAGTAAATGCCTCCTTGGAGTTATTCCAGATAATGAAGATATCGTTAATGTACCGGCCCATAATAAAATGTTCCTGGTACTCGACGACCCCTCTTCAGAAAAAGCAGTGGTAGATTCCCACCAGCCCAGGAACAGGTTGGCGTAAGATGGTGCACAAGTACAACCCATTGCTGTGCCCCTGAGCTGGTGGTAAATCTTTCCACTGTAAAGAAAAAAATTGTGAGTAAGGAGAAACCGCAACAATTTAAGGACAAATTCGTTGTGTTGGGCATACTGCTGCCCCCTCATACTCAGAAAGTGTTGTACAGCCCTAAGGCCTGCCTCATGGGGAATTGATGAGTACAAGGCCTCAACATCAATGCTGGCCAACCACGAGTCTGCATCTATGGTGATACCGTCAAGTCTTTTAAGGAGATCTGTTGAGGTCCCTTGTATAGGAAGGGAGTGAGGTGACGAATGGCATAAGGATCTTATCTATATATATTCCCAGGTTCTGACATACACTTCCTATTCCGTATACTATGGGTCTACCTTTTAGTGGCTCGGTCCTTCTATGTACCTTCGGAAAGGCTGTAAAACGCATAGGCAAACATCTGGGAGATATAGCGAACAAGAGAGATACAGTAGTCTCTAGGCATATACATGAAGCCCATAATGGGAATCCCAAATGCCATAGGGATCGAACTGGTAAAACAACCATTAAGAGGAGGCGATTGGAACTGCATACTGTTGCAGCATGAGACCCGATGGATCTTTAGGCTGCGGACAGTATCACCAACTGGCTTGAACGAGCAACTTAATTTCAGTTGCTTTGTCTGAACATCCCAATCATGCCTCTAAAGTGAGGTTCTACTCAATAATGAATTCCCAAGTAGGTGTCATTGACTGATTATTTTTGTCACTGACACTAGAACCTAAACGGATAAGTGAATTACCCTCCCGAATCACCTGTCATAATCTTATGGTAGCACGTGCTATCACTGTTATAGTATACGTGCTCGGACAGCACTATTAAGCCAGGTTATTGAGCCAGTATAACTAACTTTGTATAGTGATATTTGTCTGTACCCATAATTTGGCTCGATTCTCCCAGGATCTGAGTTCTGAACTCCAGTTCTTTTATCCTTATGTCACTTACTATTGATCAAAATGCCGTAAATGCCTTCTCTTCTGTTAAGGTCTATATCACTAGACCTATCAGTGATTGGTTGCTAGGGACGCGCCCGGCCTCTGGGCAACCAATTCCAGCTGACTGCCCTGTGAATACAGGACGACAGGACGCGCTTACGTTATCTGGTTTGAGCGGCGTCCCACGTGATCACTGCCGAGCGGGACCAGAGCGCATGTGCGGCCGGGATGACTCGCGTGTTTGAGTACCTAGCCTTTGCGCATGCGCACAGGCCCGAGCCACGTCATACGCATCGGATTGATGACGCGGCACGCCGGATAGGTGAGAACCGCACTTGGCATTTAAATACTGGCGGAAACAGAGCGCGGGCGTGATCTACTGCCCGTGGCTTATCTAAGGATGCCCGATTTAAGGTGGAGCATTATCTAGTACTCCATACAATAGTCCACCTACGATCAGTTGGTGGGATTATATTTGCCATCACTGGATCATTAGAAGTCTTTAGAGTCCTACACATCTCCCCTGATAATGTTATCTTGCTGAAACGTGCATGTAGGGAGCGGGACTAGTATAGGGACATTCAGGGCCAGGCGACAGGGCAAGGTTCCGGACGGGGGTCGCCCTTTTAAGGACGAGTGCCCTGTGGATAGGCTGCTACCCCCCAATAGTATCAGGGCAAGCCATAGACCACTTTATAGGTCCAAACCAGTGCCACAGTTGTACCCCGCCGTCCCCACAGCAGGTGAACGTCTACTTAGGAGTCCATTATCGTGGCATAATTTGGACGCATTCTGCACCGTGGACGCAGACTACAGAGCGGTAGGAGTACCCACTTTAACCACTTCAGCCCCGCTAGGTGAAACCCCCTTCATGACCAGGCCACTTTTTACACTTCGGCACTACACTACTTTCACCGTTTATCGCTCGGTCATGCAACTTACCACCCAAATGAATTTTACCTCCTTTTCTTCTCACTAATGGAGCTTTCATTTGGTCGTATTTTATTGCTGCTGACATTTTTACTTTTTTTGTTATTAATCAAAATGTAATGATTTTTTTGCAAAAAAATGACATTTTTCACTTTCAGCTGTGAAATTTTGCAAAAAAAACGACATCCATATATAAATTTTTTGCTAAATTTATAGTTCTACATGTCTTTGATAAAAAAAAAATGTTTGGGCAAAAAAAAATGGTTTGGGTAAAAGTTATAGCATTTACAAACTATGGTACAAAAATGTGAATTTCCGCTTTTTGAAACGGCTCTGATTTTCTGAGCACCTGTCATGTTTCCTGAGGTTCTACAATGCCCAAACAGTAGAAAAACCCCACAAATGACCCCATTTCGGAAAGTAGACACCCTAAGGTATTCGCTGATGGGCATAGTGAGTTCATAGAACTTTTTATTTTTTGTCACAAGTTAGCGGAAAATGATGATGATTTTTTTATTTTTATTTTTTTCTTACAAAGTCTCATATTCCACTAACTTGCGACAAAAAATAAAAAATTCTAGGAACTCACCATGCCCCTCACAGAATACCTTGGGGTGTCTTCTTTCCAAAATGGGGTCACTTGTGGGGTAGTTATACTGCCCTGGCAATTTAGGGGCCCAAATGTGTGAGAAGAACTTTGCAATCAAAATGTGTAAGAAATGACCGGTGAAATCCGAAAGGTGCACTTTGGAATATGTGCCCCTTTGCCCACCTTGGCAGCAAAAAAGTGTCACACATGTGGTATCGCCGTACTCAGGAGAAGTTGGGGAATGTGTTTTGGGGTGTCATTTTACATATACCCATGCTGGGTGAGAGAAATATCTTGGCAAAAGACAACTTTTCCCATTTTTTTATACAAAGTTGGCATTTGACCAAGATATTTTTCTCACCCAGCATGGGTATATGTAAAATGACACCCCAAAACACATTCCCCAACTTCTCCTGAGTACGGCGATACCAGATGTGTCACACTTTTTTGCTGCCAAGGTGGGCAAAGGGGCACATATTCCAAAGTGCACCTTTCGGATTTTGCAGGGCATTTTTTACACATTTTGATTGCAAAGTTCTTCTCACACATTTGGGCCCCTAAATTGCCAGGGCAGTATAACTACGCCACAAGTGACCCCATTTTGGAAAGAAGACACCCCAAGGTATTCCGTGAGGGGCACTGCGAGTTCCTAGAATTTTTTATTTTTTGTCACAAGTTAGCGGAAAATGATGATTTTTTTTTCTTTCTCTTTTTTCCTTACAAAGTCTCATATTCCACTAACTTGCGACAAAAAATAAAAAATTCTAGGAACTCGCCATGCCCCTCACGGAATACCTTGGGGTGTCTTCTTTCCAAAATTGGGGTCACTTGTGGCGTAGTTATACTGCTCTGGCAATTTAGGGGCCCAAATGTGTGAGAAGTACTTTGCAATCAAAATCTGTAAAAAAATGACCGGTGAAATCCGAAAGGTGCACTTTGGAATATGTGCCCCTTTGCCCACCTTGGCAGCAAAAAAGTGTCACACATGTGGTATCGCCGTACTCAGGAGAAGTTGGGGAATGTGTTTTGGGGTGTCATTTTACATATACCCATGCTGGGTGAGAGAAATATCTTGGCAAAAGACAACTTTTCCAATTTTTTTATACAAAGTTGGCATTTGACCAAGATATTTTTCTCACCCAGCATGGGTATATGTAAAATGACACCCCAAAACACATTCCCCAACTTCTCTTGAGTACGGCGATACCAGATGTGTCACACTTTTTTGCTGCCAAGGTGGGCAAAGGGGCACATATTCCAAAGTGCACCTTTCGGATTTTGCAGGGCATTTTTTACACATTTTGATTGCAAAGTTCTTCTCACACATTTGGGCCCCTAAATTGCCAGGGCAGTATAACTACGCCACAAGTGACCCCATTTTGGAAAGAAGACACCCCAAGGTATTCCGTGAGGGGCACTGCGAGTTCCTAGAATTTTTTATTTTTTGTCACAAGTTAGTGGAAAATGATGATTTTTTTTTTTTTCTCTTTTTTCCTTACAAAGTCTCATATTCCACTAACTTGCGACAAAAAATAAAAAATTCTAGGAACTCGCCATGCCCCTCACGGAATACCTTGGGGTGTCTTCTTTCCAAAATGGGGTCACTTGTGGCGTAGTTATACTGCCCTGGCAATTTAGGGGCCCAAATGTGTGAGAAGTACTTTGCAATCAAAATCTGTAAAAAATGACCGGTGAAATCCGAAAGGTGCACTTTGGAATATGTGCCCCTTTGCCCACCTTGGCAGCAAAAAAGTGTCACACATGTGGTATCGCCGTACTCAGGAGAAGTTGGGGAATGTGTTTTGGGGTGTCATTTTACATATACCCATGCTGGGTGAGAGAAATATCTTGGCAAAAGACAACTTTTCCCATTTTTTTATACAAAGTTGGCATTTGACCAAGATATTTTTCTCACCCAGCATGGGTATATGTAAAATGACACCCCAAAACACATTCCCCAACTTCTCCTGAGTACGGCGATACCAGATGTGTCACACTTTTTTGCTGCCAAGGTGGGCAAAGGGGCACATATTCCAAAGTGCACCTTTCGGATTTTGCAGGGCATTTTTTACACATTTTGATTGCAAAGTTCTTCTCACACATTTGGGCCCCTAAATTGCCAGGGCAGTATAACTACCCCACAAGTGACCCCATTTTGGAAAGAAGACACCCTAAGGTATTCCGTGAGGGGCACTGCGAGTTCCTAGAATTTTTTATTTTTTGTCACAAGTTAGCGGAAAATGATGATTTTTTTTTTTTCTCTTTTTTCCTTACAAAGTCTCATATTCAACTAACTTGCGACAAAAAATAAAAAATTCTAGGAACTCGCCATGCCCCTCACGGAATACCTTGGGGTGTCTTCTTTCCAAAATGGGGTCACTTGTGGCGTAGTTATACTGCCCTGGCAATTTAGGGGCCCAAATGTGTGAGAAGTACTTTGCAATCAAAATCTGTAAAAAATGACCGGTGAAATCCGAAAGGTGCACTTTGGAATATGTGCCCCTTTGCCCACCTTGGCAGCAAAAAAGTGTCACACATCTGGTATCGCCGTACTCAGGAGAAGTTGGGGAATGTGTTTTGGGCTGTCATTTTACATATACCCATGCTGGGTGAGAGAAATATCTTGGCAAAAGACAACTTTTCCAATTTTTTTATACAAAGTTGGCATTTGACCAAGATATTTTTCTCACCCAGCATGGGTATATGTAAAATGACACCCCAAAACACATTGCCCAACTTCTCCTGAGTACAGCGATACCAGATGTGTCACACTTTTTTGCTGCCAAGGTGGGCAAATGGGCACATATTCCAAAGTGCACCTTTCGGATTTTGCAGGGCATTTTTTACACATTTTGATTGCAAAGTTCTTCTCACACATTTGGGCCCCTAAATTGCCAGGGCAGTATAACTACCCCACAAGTGACCCCATTTTGGAAAGAAGACACCCCAAGGTATTCCGTGAGGGGCATGGCGAGTTCCTAGAATTTTTTATTTTTTGTCGCAAGTTAGTGGAATATGAGACTTTGTAAGGAAAAAAGAAAAAAAAAGAAAAATCATCATTTTCCGCTAAATTGTGACAGAAAATAAAAAATTCTAGGAACTCGCCGTGCCCCCCACGGAATACCTTGGGGTGTCTTCTTTCAAAAATGGGGTCACTTGTGGCGTAGTTATACTGCCCTGGCAATTTAGGGGCCCAAATGTGTAAGAAGTACCTTGAAATCAAAATGTGTAAAAAATGGCCTGCGAAATCCGAAAGGTGCCCCTTTGCCCACCTTGGCAGCAAAAAAGTGTGACACATCTGGTATCGCCGTACTCAGGAGAAGTTGGGCAATGTGTTTTGGGGGGTCATTTTACATATACCCATGCTGGGTGAGAGAAATATCTTGGCAAAAGACAACTTTTCCCATTTTTTTATACAAAGTTGGCATTTGACCAAGATATTTTTCTCACCCAGCATGGGTATATGTAAAATGACACCCCAAAACACATTCCCCAACTTCTCCTGAGTACGGCGATACCACATGTGTGACACTTTTTTGCAGCCTAGATGTGCAAAGGGGCCCAAATTCCTTCTAGGAGGGCATTTTTAGACATTTGGATCCCAGACTTCTTCTCACACTTTCGGGCCCCTAAAAAGCCAGGGCAGTATAAATACCCCACATGTGACCCCACTTTGGAAAGAAGACACCCCGAGGTATTCAATGAGGGGCATGGCGAGTTCCTAGAATTTTTTTTTTTTTTTGCATAAGTTAGCGGATATTGATTTTTTTAGTTTTTTTTCTCACAAAGTCTCACTTTCCGCTAACTTAGGACAAAAATTTCAATCTTTCATGGACTCAATATGCCCCTCACGGAATACCTTGGGGTGTCTTCTTTCCGAAATGGGGTCACATGTGGGGTATTTATACTGCCCTGGCTTTTTAGGGGCCCTAAAGCGAGAGAAGTCTGGAATATAAATGTCTAAAAATGTTTACGCATTTGGATTCCGTGAGGGGTATGGTGCGTCCATGTGAGATTTTATTTTTTGACACAAGTTAGTGGAATATGAGACTTTGTAAGAAAAAACAAAAACAAACAAAAAATGTCCGCTAACTTGTGCCAAAAAAAATGGCTGAATGGAGCCTTACCAGGGGGGGAGTGATCAATGACAGGGGGGTGATCAATGACAGGGGGGTGATCACCCATATAGACTCCCTGATCACCCCCCTATCATTGATCACCCCCCCTGTAAGGCTCCATTCAGACGTCCGCATGATTTTTACGGATACATGGATACATGGATCGGATCCACAAAACGCATGCGGACGTCTGAATGGAGCCTTACAGGGGGGTTATCAATGACAGGGGGTGATCAGGGTAATCAGGGTGATCACCCCCCTGTCACTGATCACCCCCCCTGTAAGGCTCCATTCAGACGTCCGCATGATTTTTACGGATCCATGGATACATGGATCGGATCCACAGAACGCATGCGGACGTCTGAATGGAGCCTTACAGGGGGGTTATCAATGACAGGGGGTGATCAGGGTAATCAGGGTGATCACCCCCCTGTCACTGATCACCCCCCCTGTAAGGCTCCATTCAGACATCCGCATGATTTTTTACGGATCCATGGATACATGGATCGGATCCACAAAACGCATGCGGACGTCTGAATGGAGCCTTACAGGGGGGTTATCAATGACAGGGGGTGATCAGGGTAATCAGGGTGATCACCCCCTGTCACTGATCACCCCCCCTGTAAGGCTCCATTCAGACGTCCGCATGATTTTTACGGATCCATGGATACATGGATCGGATCCACAGAACGCATGCGGACGTCTGAATGGAGCCTTACAGGGGGGTTATCAATGACAGGGGGTGATCAGGGTAATCAGGGTGATCACCCCCCTGTCACTGATCACCCCCCCCTGTAAGGCTCCATTCAGACATCCGCATGATTTTTTACGGATCCATGGATACATGGATCGGATCCACAAAACGCATGCGGACGTCTGAATGGAGCCTTACAGGGGGGTTATCAATGACAGGGGGTGATCAGGGTAATCAGGGTGATCACCCCCCTGTCACTGATCACCCCCCCTGTAAGGCTCCATTCAGACATCCGCATGATTTTTTACGGATCCATGGATACATGGATCGGATCCACAAAACGCATGCGGACGTCTAAATGGAGCCTTACAGGGGGGTTATCAATGACAGGGGGTGATCAGGGTAATCAGGGTGATCACCCCCCTGTCACTGATCACCCCCCCTGTAAGGCTCCATTCAGACATCCGCATGATTTTTTACGGATCCATGGATACATGGATCGGATCCACAGAACGCATGCGGACGTCTGAATGGAGCCTTACAGGGGGGTTATCAATGACAGGGGGTGATCAGGGTAATCAGGGTGATCACCCCCCTGTCACTGATCACCCCCCCTGTAAGGCTCCATTCAGACATCCGCATGATTTTTTACGGATCCATGGATACATGGATCGGATCCACAGAACGCATGCGGACGTCTGAATGGAGCCTTACAGGGGGGTTATCAATGACAGAGGGTGATCAGGGTGATCAGGGTGATCACCCCCCTGTCACTGATCACCCCCCCTGTAAGGCTCCATTCAGACGTCCGCATGATTTTTTACGGATCCATGGATACATGGATCGGATCCACAGAACGCATGCGGACGTCTGAATGGAGCCTTACAGGGGGGTTATCAATGACAGGGGGTGATCAGGGTAATCAGGGTGATCACCCCCCTGTCACTGATCACCCCCCCTGTAAGGCTCCATTCAGACATCCGCATGATTTTTTACGGATCCATGGATACATGGATCGGATCCACAGAACGCATGCGGACGTCTGAATGGAGCCTTACAGGGGGGTTATCAATGACAGAGGGTGATCAGGGTGATCAGGGTGATCACCCCCCTGTCACTGATCACCCCCCCTGTAAGGCTCCATTCAGACGTCCGCATGATTTTTACGGATCCATGGATACATGGATCGGATCCGTAAAAATCATGCGGACGTCTGAATGGAGCCTGACAGGGGGGTGATCAATGACAGGGGGGTGATCAATGACAGGGGGTGATCAGGGAGTGTATATGGGTGATCACCCGCCTGTCATTGATCACCCCCCTGTAAGGCTCCATTCAGACGTCCGCATGATTTTTACGGATCCATGGATACATGGATCGGATCCGTAAAAATCATGCGGACGTCTGAATGGAGCCTGACAGGGCGGTGATCAATGACAGGGGGTGATCAGGGAGTGTATATGGGTGATCACCCGCCTGTCATTGATCACCCCCCTGTAAGGCTCCATTCAGACGTCCGCATGATTTTTACGGATCCATGGATACATGGATCGGATCCGTAAAAATCATGCGGACGTCTGAATGGAGCCTGACAGGGCGGTGATCAATGACAGGGGGTGATCAGGGAGTGTAGATGGGTGATCACCCGCCTGTCATTGATCACCCCCCTGTAAGGCTCCATTCAGACGTCCGCATGATTTTTACGGATCCATGGATACATGGATCGGATCCGTAAAAATCATGCGGACGTCTGAATGGAGCCTGACAGGGCGGTGATCAATGACAGGGGGTGATCAGGGAGTGTATATGGGTGATCACCCGCCTGTCATTGATCACCCCCCTGTAAGGCTCCATTCAGACGTCCGCATGATTTTTACGGATCCATGGATACATGGATCGGATCCGTAAAAATCATGCGGACGTCTGAACGGAGCCTGACAGGGCGGTGATCAATGACAGGGCGGTGATCAATGACAGGGGGGTGATCAGGGAGTTTATATGGGGTGATCAGGGGTTTATAAGGGGTTAATAAGTGACGGGGGGGGGGTGTAGTGTAGTGTGGTGTTTGGTGGGACTGTACTGACCTACCTGAGTCCTCTGGTGGTCGATCCTAACAAAAGGGACCACCAGAGGACCAGGTAGGAGGTATATTAGACGCTGTTATGAAAACAGCATCTAATATACCTGTTAGGGGTTAAAAAATTCGGATCTCCAGCCTGCCAGCGAACGATCGCCGCTGGCAGGCTGGAGATCCACTCGCTTACCTTCTGTTCCTGTGAGCGCGCGCGCCTGTGTGCGCGCGTTCACAGGAAATCTCGCGTCTCGCGAGAAGACGCGTATATGCGTCCAGGAGGAATAAAGCAACCACCTCCCGGACGCATATACGCGTACGGCGGTCGGGAGGTGGTTAATTTATCTTTGGGTGCCGCCGTGCATGATTACCTGTCATACCATCGCTCTGATTATAATTTGTTTGTATATATAAATGTGTATCTTTTGGGCCTATTTTTCTTAAACTCTCAAGTAAAAGTTATGTTTTAAATACAACTAAGAAATCACTAACCCTGTAGTATATGATCTTCAGAACAACTTACAACTGAGCTGCGTTGCTTAGTTACAAAGCACGTTGGCGCCCCACCATCACGTGGTAAAAGGGGGCGTGTGACTCACCGCAGCCTGGTGAGTGGCGCCAAGGCGGAGCAGCCAGCAGCAGGGACTAAGTCTCCGCCTCCGTTCCGGAGCTAAAGGGATTGGGTGGTGAGTCACGGCCTCACATGACCAGACCACCAGTGACTCACTCACCTTACCTTACACAGCCAGACCAGACCTGCCACTGCTGCGCCAGGAGGGGAGGACTCGGTAGGTAAAGCAAAAAGCACGCATATATATTGACTAAATTTTACATTAGAAATTTAGACCGGTCAGGTCAACAAATTAATAATTAACCCCAGATCCATTCATAAATTAGTGGGGGATTATCATAGAGACAGACGGCCCCAGGAGACATAAGGGGTTGGGTTGGGTTCTCTCTGTCTGCTGCTGAACTGTGGCCTGGGGCCACCACCGGCCACATTTACTAATCTTTGCTCAGGGGGGGCCTCATGGTGTGGACTGGACTGGTCATTTTCACAAAGGAATATAGTTTAACCATTTATGTGCAAAAGAGAAAATAAGAAGTAGGCTCCAATCAGATATCTGGTCTGTGCACATAGACCAAGACTCTTGGTCTATGTGCAGATATCTGATTGGAGCTGACTTGGTGACCTCTTTTTTTCTCTTTTGCACATACCTGTAAACGGTTAAACTATATTCCTTAGTAAAAATGACCAGTCCACACCACACCATGAGGGCCCCCCTGAGCAAAGATTAGTAAATGTGGCCGGTGGTGGCCCCAGGCTACAGTTCAGCAGACAGACAAAGATAATCTCTCTAATAATCCACTAGTAATTTAAATAACCCCATTAGTGGGGGATTATTATAGAGACGGGAGACATAAGGGGTTGGGTTCTCTCTGTCTGCTGAACTGTGGCCTGGCCTGGGGCCACATGGCCGGCCGGCCACATTTACTAATCTTTGCTCAGGGGGGACTGGCATTCCTTTCCTTCTGCGCCCGGCCGTGTGCCCGTACAGCAGTTTACAACCACATATGGGGTGTTTCTGTAAACTACATAATCAGGGCCATAAATATTGAGTTTTGTTTGGCTGTTAACCCTTGCTTTGTAACTGGAAAAAAAAATATTAAAATGGAAAATCTGCCCAAAAAAGTGAAATTTTGAAATTGTATCTCTATTTTCCATTAGTTCTTGTGGAACACCTAAAGGGTTAACAAAGTTTGTAAAATCAGTTTTGAATACCTCGAGGGGTGTACTTTCTTAGATGGGGGTCACTTTCATGGAGTTTATACTCTAGGAGTGCATTAGGGGGCTTCAAATGGGACATTGTGTAAAAAAAAAAACAGCCCAGCAAAATCTGCCTTCCAAAAACCGTATGACATTCCTTTCCTTCTGCGCCCTGCCATGTGCCTGTACAGTAGTTTACGACCACATATGGGGTGTTTCTGTAAACTACAGAATCAAGGCCATAAATATTGAGTTTTGTTTGGCTGTTAACCCTTGCTTTGTAACTGGAAAAAAATATTAAAATAGAAAATCTGCCAAAAAAGTGAAATTTTGAAATTATATCTCTATTTTCCATTAATTTTTGTGGAACACCTAAAGGGTTAACAGTGTTTCTAAAATCAGTTTTGAATACCTTTAGGGCTGTTTCACACGAGTGAGTCCATTGCGGGAATCACGCTCTGTGTGTGAGTGTGATCCTCTGCTCTGGACTTGCAGGAGCGCACGGCACTATCATGATTTATAATTCTATGTGTCTCTGCATGGCCTTTTTTTCCACAGAATCATAGTGACATAAAGCTGTCACTATGATTCTGTAGAAATAAGGTCAAGCAGAGGCACATAGCATTATAAATCATGATAGTGCCGTGCGCACCTGCAAGACCAGAGCAGAGGATCACACTCACACATGGAGCGTGATTCCCGCAATGGACTCACTCGTGTAAAACAGCCCTTAGGGGTGGTTTTTGGGTGGTTTCTATTATGTAAGCCTCGCAAAGTGACTTCAGACCTGAACTGGTCCCTAAAAATTGGGTTTTTGAAAATTTCTGAAAAATTTCAAGATTTGCTTCTAAACTTCTAAGCCTTGTAACATCCCCCAAAAAATAAAATATCATTCCCAAAATGATCCAAACATGAAGTAGACATATGGGGAATGTAAATTAATAACTATTTTTGGATGTATTACTATGTATTATAGAAGTAGAGAAATTGAAACTTGGAAATATGCAATTTTTTTTTTTTTAAATGGTAAATTTTGTATTTTTTTTATAAATAAAAATTATTTTTTTTAACTTCATTTTATCAGTGTCATGAAGTACAATATGTGACGAATTAACAGTCTCAGAATGGCCTGGATAAGTCAAAGCGTTTTAAAGTTATCACCACTTAAAGTGACACTAGTCAGATTTGCAAAAAATGGCCTTAAGGTGAAATAAGGCTGTGTCCTAAAGGGGTTAACAGATGAAGTAAGTATTTGGACGACAACATATGAGATTTACACAATGCTTCTTAAATCGTTATGCAGCTTCTACTGGGTATGGAAATGCTCTAAACATAAATGTTAGCTAATGTACTGGCACATTACAGTGCTCCGAAAGAAAGAAGTGCCATTTGGCACTTGGAACATGGATGTTGCTGTAATGGTTATTGGGTGCTATATCATATTTGCAGAGACCCTGAGGTACAAGTATAGTGGAAGCGCTCAAAAGTTACCTAACTTTAGAATTTACAGTATGCCTCTTGAGGTATTTATGAGGGGGTAAAGTGATCATTTTATTTTAGCACCACAGATACAGTATATTGCAGAAATAATTGAGCAGTGGACAGCACAAAATGAAAATTGCAGGTTTTCTATAGATATGGTGTTTCCATTCCCAGTATGCTGTGCCATTGCCATCTGAGACAAATCAATTGTTAGGCGGGTTTTACTAGGTACAGAAATGCCATAAACGTGGATGTAAACTGTTGTTTGGGTACGCTGCATGGTTTAGAAGGAGAGAAAAACACTTTCTAGCTTTTGCAGCACAGATTTTGTTGGATTTGTTTACATGCGCCATGTTGTTTTCCTACTGCTTCTGTGGAACTAATACGGCTATTTTCTGAGAACCATACATTTTTTATTTGATGTTTTTGCAAAATATGTTGCCATTTTCATTGGCCCAATTTTGGGGTATATACAAAATCCCTTTTTACAGTAGTTCGCTTTTTGGGTACACCATGCACCACGTGGAAAAAATATGCTAACTTTATTGTGCTGGTCAATACAATTACAGAAATGCCAATTTTATATAGTTTTTCCTTTGTTTTGCTAAATTGACACAATAAAAGCATTTTTTTATTATGTCTTTGTATTGCCACTTTCTCAGTGGCATATTTTTTTAGTTTTCTGGTGATGGTCTTGTGTCAGGGCTTGTGTAGGATCAGGTGATGTTTTTGTTGGTCCTATTTTGGGGGAGATATGACTTTTTGATCACTTGATATATTTTTTGGGGAGGCAAGGTGACCAAAAGTCATAGGAATCACCATGCGTGAAAACACCCATACTATCAAAATTTAAAAATATTTGTCCCATATGGAAAACAGAGTAACTGAAAAAAATATCAAAATGGGCAATTCACTGTTTTTTGGTCACTTCTCCTCTCACAATTTTTTTTATAAAAAGTGATCGAAAAGTCATATGCACTCCAAAATGGTATAAATGAAAAGTACAGATCACCCAGCAAAAAATGAGCCCTCACACAGCTGCATACTATACACTTCACTACACAAAAGTTATAGGAGTCAGAATATGGCGACGAAAAGAAAAAACATTTTTCTTTCAAGGATTTTATTTTTTTCAGTATAGAAATGGAAGAAAAGCTATACATATGTGGCATCGCAATAATCATACTGACCTGAAGAATGAGTTTTACAGTATAGGGAACACCTTAAAACCAAAATCAATAGAATTTTTTTCCAGCTTTCCACTATATGGTATGAAATATTAAATGGTGGAATTAGTGCAACTTGTCCCGCAAAAATAAACAGCCCTCAAACTGCTATGTAAACAGAAAAATAAGTTATGGTCCCAGAAAGACAGGGAATGAAAAATAAAAACAAAAAACTGCTGTGTCTGAAAGGGCTAAAGAAGAGTGCAGTGTAGTGTAGTTATCAATAGAAAATACAGTTTGTCAACCTGATTTTTGATAGACCCTTTGAAGCCACTTTAAAACTAACTATTTGCGCTATCATTGCTCCTGTTCTGAGGTCCACATTATTATAATTATTCTATTTGATAATCCTATAGATAGCATAAACTTAGACAGTTTGTCTAGACATGTACCAAGTTTAGCACAGTGGCTCAGGTTGTAGTGGTCTTGCTATTTGGGGTCATTAATTGCTCGATTTACATTACATTGTGGCCATTTCCCTACCCAAAAAAAGTTTTGTATATTTATTTTTATCATACACTTCAATTGTTTGGGTTACTTTAGCTTGTGAGGAAGTAGTCATGTATCTTGACGGGCACCATATTTCATCCTAGAAAAGGACACTCAAATCAGTTTTCTGTTTAAAAATTATTTTTGTCAGAGGATTGAACAGAGAATCAAAAGATTAATCTTCAAACAGATGGCAGTTTGATTTTGTTTACATATTTAAATCTATAAGCTGCAGATGGTGTGAAATTGATCAGGTTGCGGTAAATAATTTCAAGCGCTAAGTATTCATTTCTGCCACCCAAATGTGCCAGTCTCCAAAATTTACATCAATCTTCATACAACAGTGACATGAATGATATTAAAGTTGGACTAAAAATCATTCAAAAGAGAAAAAAAATAACTGTTTCAGTGGACATTTTTACAGTTTATGAACCAATTTCACCCACAAAGAGGAAGAATATTGTGTAATAATAATTCTGTACCAAAAGACATTATGTTGCTAGTGATAATGTATTACTGAAAATCATTATAATTGTATTTACACTGAGCTCCCATGAATTATATTCTGTGGTAGAATGTTATTTGGTGTCACATCGTGACATCGCATCCCACTGCAACTAGTGATGATCGAGCATGCTTGGCGGAACAGGCTGAGTACCGTATGTACTCGACCGCCATGTTCAAGTCTCCTCCCCGCACGTTTCTTGTCTGCTTCTTGGCTACTGGCATTACAGTGAATGGCTGGCCAAAATGCGTCATCGGGTGCTATAAAGCACCCGATGACGCATATTCGGCTCATTCGTAGTCAGGGAGAGCTGAGCATAGGAAGCGCCAGAAAGTGTAGGGAGTGTAATTCAATATTTTTTTTTCTGTACCAAAATGTTTCAGAGACCCAAAAGTCCTTGTAAGGACTATTGTGTGTGACAGTAGCAATATATGTTTGTAGCGCAACCGGCGCTAAATTGCTCAGTGTTAGGCCTCATGCACACGACCGTTGTGTGCATCCGTGGCCGTTGTGCCGTTTTCCATTTTTTTCGCGGACCCATTGACTTTCAATGGGTCCGTGGAAAAAAAATAATCGGAAAATGCACAGTTTTGAAGCCGAGACCGTGATCCGTGTATCCTGTCCGTCAAAAAAATATGACCTGTCCTATTTTTTGGACGGACAACGGTTCACGGACCCATTCAAGTCAATGGGTCCGTGAAAGAACACGGATGCACACAAGATTGGCATCCGTGTCCGTGATCCGTGGCCGTAGGTTACTTTCATACAGACGGATCCGAAGATCCGTCTGCATAAAAGCTTTTTCAGAGCTGAGTTTTCACTTCGTGAAAACTCAGATCCGACAGTATATTCTAACACAGAGGCGTTCCCATAGTGATGGGGACGCTTCAGGTTAGAATATACTAAAAGAACTGCGTACATGACTGCCCCCTGCTGCCTGCCAGGTGCTGCCAGGCAGCAGGGGGCAGACCCCCCCCCTGTAGTTAACACATTGGTGGCCAGTGCGGCCGCCCCCCCCCCCACCCTCCCCTGTAGTTAACTCATTGGTAGCCAGTGGGCCCCCCCCCCTCCCTCCCCTGTAGTTAACTCATTGGTAGCCAGTGGGCCCACCTCCCTCCCCTGTAGTTAACTCGTTAGTGGCCTGTGGGCCCCCCTCCCTCCCCCTCCTAATTAAAATCTCCCCCCCTATAATTGGTGGCAGTGGAGAGTACTGATCGGAGTCCCAGTTTAATCGCTGGGGCTCCGATCGGTAACCATGGCAACCAGGACACTACTGCAGTCCCGGTTGCCATGGTTACTTAGCAATTTGTAGAAGCATCATATTTACCTGCGAGCTGCGATGTCTGTGTCCGGCCGGGAGCTCCTCCTACTAGTAAGTGACAGGTCTGTGCAGCGCATTGCCTAATGATCTGTCACTTACCAGTAGGAGGAGCTCCCGGCCGGACACAGACATCGCAGCTCGCAGGTAAGTATGATGCTTCTACAAATTGCTAAGTAACCATGGCAACCGGGACTGCAGTAGCGTCCCGGTTGCCATAGTTACCGATCGGAGCCCCAGCGATTAAACTGGGACTCCGATCGGTACTCTCCACTGCCACCAATGATAAGGGGGGAGATTTTAATTAGGAGGGGGAGGGAGGGGAGAGGGCCCACTGGGCACCAACGAGTTAACTACAGGGGAGGGAGGGGGGGCCCACTGGCCACCAACGAGTTAACTACAGGGGAGGGAGGGGAGGTCCACTGGCCACCAACGAGTTAACTACTGGGGAGGGAGGGGGGGCCCACTGGCCACCAACAAGTTAACTACAGGGGAGGGAGGGGGGCCCACTGGCCACCAATGAGTTAACTACAGGGGGAGGGGGGGGGGCCGGCCGCACTGGCCACCAATGAGTTAAAAACAGGGGGAAGTCATGTACACAGTTTTTTAGTATATTCTAACCTGAAGCATCCCCATCACCATGGGAACGCCTCTGTGTTAGAATATACTATCGGATCTGAGTTTCACGATGTAACTCATATCCGACAGTATATTCTAACATAGAGGCGTTCCCATGGAGATGGGTACGCTTCAGTTAAAATATACCATCGGATTGGAGAAAACTCTGATCCGATGGTATAAAAGGGACTCCTGACTTTACATTAAAAGTCAATGGGGGACGGATCCGTTTGCAATTGCACCATATTGTGTCAACGTCAAACGAATCCGTCCCCATTGACTTGCATTGTAATTCAGGACGGATCCGTTTGGCTCCGCACGGCCAAGCGGACACCAAAACGACTTTTTTTCATGTCCGTGGATCCTCCAAAAATCAAGGAAGACCCACGGACAAAAAAACGGTCACGGATCACGGACCTACGGACCCCGTTTTTGCGGACCGTGAAAAAATACTGTCGTGTGCATGAGGCCTTAAGGAGAGCTGTGCATAGGAAGGGACAGACAGTGTAGGGAGTGTAATAGGAAGATTTTTATACAAAAAACTTTTCAGAGACCCAAAATTCCTTTTAAGGACTATTGTGTGTGACAGCAGCAATATATATTTTTATTGTATCCTGCGATAAATACCGTGTAATAGGCCGCTGTGGACAGTTAAAAAATTTGCTGTTTAAAGTGTGTGCATCCCTAAAATATCAGTGACATCCAGTGTACTATTTCAATAGACAAGGTCCGCTGTGGACAGTGAGAATAGCTGCGCCACATCTCCAGTGTACAGTGTGCGCATCCAAAAAATGTGACATCCAGTGTAATTTTTCCGTAGACGTCAGCTTCTGACAGTGACCTTACCAGGGCACATCTTCAGTGTAATGTGTGCGCTACAAAACATTTTCTGTGACATACATTGTACTTTTTCCGTAGACGGTATCTCCTGCGGACAGTTAAATTATCCGCTCCACATCTCCTGTGTAAAGTGTGCACATCCTAAAAATATCTGTGACATCCAGTGTACTATTTCAATAGACAGTGTCCGCTGTGGACAGTGAGAATAGCTGCGCCACATCTCCAGTGTACAGTGTGCGCATCCCAAAAATTTCTGTGACATCCAGTGTACTTTTTCCATAGACGTTCTCCGCTTCTGACAGTGACCTTACAAGGGGCACATCTTCAGTGTAACGTGTGCGCTTTGAAACATTTTCTGTGACATACAATGTACTTTTTCCGTAAACGGTGTCCGCTTCTGACAGTGACCATACCAGGGCCACATCTGCAGTGTAACGTCTGCGCTTCAAAAATGTATCTGTGACATACAATGACATTTTTCCGTAATCAGTGTCCACATCTGACAGTGACCTTACCAGGGCCACATCTGCAGTGTAATGTGTGCGCTTCAAAAATTTATCTGTGACATACAATGTAATTTTTCCGTAGACAGTGTCCACTTCTGACAGTGACTATACCAGGGCCGCATCTGCAGTGTAACGTCTGCGCTTCAAAAATTTATCTGTGACATACAATGTAATTTTTTTTAGACAGTGTCTGCTTATGACAGTGACCTTACCAGGGCCACATCTGCAGTGTAAAACGTACGCTTCAAAAATGTATCTGTAACATACAATAAAAAATTTCCGTAGACGGTGTCCGCTTCTGACAGTGAGCTTACTAGGGCCAAATCTGCAGTGTAATGTGTGCGCTTCAAAAATTTATCTGACATACAGTGTAATTTTTCCATAGACGGTGTCTGCTTCTCACAGTGACCTTACCAGGGCCACATCTGCAGTGTAACGTGTGCGCTTCAAAAATGTATCTTTGACATACAATGTAATTTTTCCGTAGCCGGTGTCCACTTCTGACAGTGACCTTACCATGGCCATATCTGCAGTGTAATGTGAGCGCTTTAAAAATGTATCTGTGACATACAATGTAATTTTTCCGTAGCCGGTGTCCATTTCTGACAGTGACCTTACCAGGGCCTTATCTGCAGTGTAACCCGTGCACCTCAAAAATGTATCTGTGTCATACAGTGTACTTTGTCAGCATTGAAACCATTCTCCCCCAGGAACCCAAAGATTTTGGTTTCCCGGAAGCAGCTCAGCGGGTCATAAGAATAATGCCTCCGGATCATTGGTCGTCATTGTTTATGGTCGGAACTAAGATGGAATCTGATAGTCTTCGAGCCTCTTACTTTCGTTTTTCATTAATGAAAACATTCTTGGCAAATGCTTTTGCTTTGGTTCGTCTTGCACCGGTCCAAGAATTTCACCTCTAGCGGCCCAATACGGATTTGCCCGGCCGTCACTCTGAATCATGGCCCCAGTTCCGAAAACCAACAAAATAGAGTCCTATTCCATTATTCCTAGCTGAAGTATTCAGGCGACCCGGCCTGCTTTGAATACTGTAAATTGTTTCAATGGTTAGCTAAGCAGCAGGCCCTCGAACATAATGTTTTAGAGGGTCAGATCACCTGCAGGCCCTCAAATATAATCTTTTAGAGGGTCAGCTCACCTGCAGACCCTCACTTACAATCTATTAGAGGGTCAGCTCACCATCAGGCCTTCACCTACAATCTTTTACAGGGTCAGCTCATCTGCAAGCCCTCACCTAATTATAACTAATAGGTAATTTGCATGCATGCTACCTTGCTTGGATGTGGTAGCCGTAGCAGTTTCTCAGGCTCCCTTTCCGGAATCGAACACTGATTCCCTCTTGCCCGTTGTCACCGTGGTTGGCGCTTAAAATAACATCGAAAGTTGATAGGGCTGACATCCGAATGGATTGTCGCTGTCACGGGGACGTGCGATCGGCCCCAGGTTATCTAGAGTCACCAAAGCGGCAGCAGGCCCTCACCCATAATGTTTTAGATGGTCAGATCAGCAGACGCTTGCTCCAAATATTTTTGAGGGTCACCAGCAGGCCATCAATCATCATTTTTAAAGGCTGTGTATGATGCCATCCGTTATGTGTAACAAAGGGTGTATTGGAGTGCTGGTTCCTTGTAATTTTTGGCAGCCCTTTCACTTAGTGCATAGGCTTTATGAGTGTAGTAGTCCCACTACCTGAACAATTGTACCACAATGTGTATGATGCCCTCCTTTATGTGATATACAGGTTGTATCGGAGTGCCTCTTCCTTGTAATTTTTAGCAGCACTTGCACTTCATATACAAGTAAATATACAGGAAAGAATGTTTCCTAACAATGTTTCCTCTAAAATCGATATTATCTTCGGTTTTGTGCGTATTATTGTCAGTCTGTAAAAGTGGCGTACTACTCGGACAACATCGTTCCCAGCAGCGACCTCGGAGTCCAAGATGTATCCAGACATCCTCCCCATGCTGTTCCCAAACTATTTTGGTGGTGTTTCCATCAATTTCTGACCTTTTCTTATGAACCAAGCACCCTCCCCTCTTCAGAGCAGTGCATGCCTGGTTTAATGCTCGGGTTCTCCCATTAACTTCCATTATTCGAGCACCCGAGCATCCCGATGTGTTCGGCCCGAGCCCCCAAGCACTATGATGCTCGATCAACACTAACTGCAACCAATACAGAAATATTTTGTCACACCTTAAAAAAATGACTGCAGGCAATGTAACAATCAAGTTAATATAGTTTTTTTTTACCTGAAGGAACCTGGAAGTCACATATAAACATTATTTAATATATAATTCACTTAAACTAATTAATATTGCATTAAGTGTACATTATATCCAAAAGTTTCCTTGCATATGTAAGCTATCTATCCACACCCTTACTTGCCCCAACTTTTGTTTGACAGTTGCCCCTTATCATAATTTACAACTATTTGTTTCCCTCTATAAGGAAACAGAGCCTAGTGCTGATCACAAATATATTAAGGTATCCTGAATTAAACCTCGGGACTGCATTCAGTTCCGAAAACCATAATAATAACCACTACTTACATTTCAGCTAGCATGTACTTCCTATAATTGATCAAGTCAATTACTTAAATGGGGCCGCATGGAATTTCCAGGGACCTTGCACTGAAACATCTATAAAGTGAGGACATGTAGAAGGAGCATCTGAGAAAGATCATCTGTCAGTTTAATGGGACCCACACAGAGAGGCTTCTATTCTGAATTCACCACAAATATTCCACATTATTATAATTATTATTTTGCAATAGGGGATAAATATACAGTTGCAAGAAAAAGTATGTGAACCCTTTGGAATCATATGGATTTCTGCACAAATTGGTCATAAAATGTGATCTGATCTTCATCTAAGTCACAACAATAGACAATCACAGTCTGCTTAAACTAATAACACACAAAGAATTAAATGTTACCATGTTTTTATTGAACACACCATGTAAACATTCACAGTGCAGGTGGAAAAAGTATGTGAACCCCTAGACTAATGACATCTCCAAGAGCTAATTGGAGTGAGGTGTCAGCCAACTGGAGTCCAATCAATGAGATGAGATTGGAGGTGTTGGTTATAGCTGCCCTATAAAAAACACACACCAGTTCTAGGTTTGCTTATCACAAGAAGCATTGCCTGATGTGAATGATGCCTCGCACAAAAGAGCTCTCAGAAGACCTACGATTAAGAATTGTTGACTTGCATAAAGCTGGAAAGGGTTATAAAAGTATCTCCAAAGCCTTGCTGTTCATCAGTCCACGGTAAGACAAATTGTCTATAAATGGAGAAAGTTCAGCACTGTTGCTACTCTCCTTAGGAGTGGCCGTCCTGTAAAGATGGCTGCAAGAGCACAGCGCAGACTGCTCAATGAGGTGAAGAAGAATCCTAGAGTGTCAGCTAAAGACTTACAAAAGTCTCTGGAATATTCTAACATCCCTGTTAGCGAATCTACGATACATAAAACACTAAACAAGAATGGATTTCATGGGAGGATACCACAGAGGAAGCTACTGCTGTCCAAAAAAAAAACATTGCTGCACGTTTACAGTTTGCACAAGAGCACCTGGATGTTCCACAGCAGCACAGGCAAAATATTCTGTGGACAGATGAAACCAAAGTTGAGTTGTTTGGAAGAAACACACAACACTATGTGTGGAGAAAAAGAGGCAAGCACACTGACATCAAAACCTCATCCCAACTATGAAGTATGGTGGTGGGGGCATAATGGGTTTGGGGCTGCTTTGCTGCGTCAGGTCCTGGACGGATTGCTATCATCAAAGGAAAAAATTAATTCTTAAGTTTATCAAGACTTTTTGCAGGAGAACTTAAGGCCATCTGTCCACCAGCTGAAGCTCAACAGAAGATGGGTGTTGCCACAGGACAACGACCCAAAGCATAGAAGTAAATCAACAACAGAATGGCTTAAACAGAAGAAAATATGCCTTCTGGAGTGACCTAGTCAGAGTCATGACCTCAACCTGATTGAGATGCTGTGGCATGACCTCAAGAAAGAGATTCACACCAGACATCCCAAGAATATTGCTGAACTGAAACAGTTCTGTAAAGAGGAATGGTCAAGAATTACTACTGACTGTTGTGCACGTCTGATCTACAACTACAAGAAATATTTGGTTGAAGTTATTGCTGCCAAAGGAGGCTCAACAAGTTATTAAATCCAAGGGTTCACATACTATTTCCACCTGCACTGTGAATGTTTACATGGTGTGTTCAAAAAAAACATTGTAACATTTAATTTTTTGTGTGTTATTAGTTTAAGCAGACTGTGATTGTCTATTGTTGTGGCTTAGATGAAGATCAGATCACATTTTATGACCAATTTGTGCAGAAATCCATATAATTCCAAAGGGTTCACATACTTTTTCTTGCAACTGTATATATATATATATATATATATATATATATATAGTGTAAACTTACTGACTTAGCACAATTATGCCTTCCATTCCTCATAAGTGCTTGCTTGGCAGAGGAGGTAAGAATTGTATTTACATGCAGTAATCATCTCCTCTGCATGGTGAAAAGTGATTGGTGTTGAGATTGCTCTTCGTCATATAGAATCATTGTTTCTGGGCAGCAGATCCATGATTATATACTGTGTCTAAGAAGGTGAGCATAAACAGTTGCTGCCTCAGTAGTGGAAGCAGAGCCTCTGTCGCAGTGGCATGACTTAAGGTGTTTTTCACCCAGGGGTGGATCCTTTCTCTGGCACCCCCCGCCCAATACTTTCACAAATTGTGTCCCCCACTGTAGTATTTCCCTCATTGTGCACCCTTCATAGTAGTTATGTCTAGATATCTGTTCCCTAATAATATCTACATTGTGGCCCCCAACGGTAGTTATGTTCATATTGTGCCCTCTCACAGTATTTATGCCCTTATTGTACAACCTTCACAGTAGTTATGCCCATTGTGCACACTTCATAGTAGTAATGCCCATTGTGCCCTCTTCACAGTAGTAAATCCATCTGTGCTTCCTCTGTGTTAATAAAACAAAAACACAGTAACTACTGACCTTGTCCAGTTCCTGATGCTCAGATCAAGCTCTCGTCGTACAGCACTATGTGGGAGGAGCACAGACAGATTCCCAGACTGAAGGATCCTCCCACACAGGCCAGCAGAGCAATCTGTACCTGCAGGCTAAATGGTGGAGCAGGAAGCAGAAGGCTCCATGCTTCACCATTCAGTGCACTGGCATAAAGAAGAGAAGGAGCGTGGGGAGTTGGGTGGTCAGTGAGTGACAGGACTGCAGCTCCCTGGCGCTCCAGCAATTCGATCTACATTGATGGTAGCGCTCATCTCTTGTGGCACCCCCCTGACAACGGACACCTGAGGCAGATTGCAAAACCCCACGACCCTCCCTTGACAAGCCACTGCTCTGCCATTGCACCGCTACTAGGAGCAGTGGTGCAGGCGCAAGATTTTTACGGCTGACCCAGATTTCTGGCCCTGTTAATCAAGTGGAAGTGAAAATGTCCTTTGTTTTGTGAACACCTGCTCACAGGTGCAAAACCCTGGTTGATGAGACAAATCGATTCTTACAAATCAATTTGCTCATGTATACTTCTATACCTATATGCAAATCTATGCTGGTTACACCATTCTTGTGTAGACAGATGAAATCAATTAGCGTTACAACTGAGCCTAATAGTGCTGGTGCATCAATTTTACATCAATTTAAATTTAGCAGGCAATTATCAGAAACTAACAAAAAAATCCCCATAATCGCCAAGGAGACGAGAGCTGCATTTACATGCAGCAATTGTCTCAACTGTTTAGGGACAAGCAATTTTCACAGCAAGACCGTATCCTCAGACAGCTGTTTACTCAGGCAAATCTGCTGAACAGAAACAATTATTTTGGGTGCTAGCTGAAAGACAAAATAACCCAATGAATGAACAATTGGTCTTTCACTGGGTGATCACTAACAGTAATGGCCAGTTCGCAGTGTTCGCCTGCAAAAACATGCGATCTGCCATCTTAACTGACAAGTCCAGCGAGACACAGGTAAGTCCTTACATGTGCCTGTGCGCGAGCCGGTCTGAAATTAAATGCGGTCTCTGGGAGCAGGCTGTTCTCAGAACTGCTTGCTCCCGGAGACCGCATTTCATTTCAGACCTGCTCGCGCACAGGCACAGGTAAGGACTTACCTGTGTCTCGCTGGACTTGTCAGTTAAGATGGCAGATCGCATGTGTTTGCGGGCGAACACTGCGAACTGGCCATCACTAATCACTAATACCTTTTACACAGGTCAATTATTGGGAATAAGCATTTTTACTCATACCTGATAATTGGTCTAATGAATGAACCAATAATATATTTTTTTTTCACTATAAATGTATAGCCTAATTTATAATGTATCAAAATGTTACAACTTCAGAATCATTACCAGTCTAGCAGCCACAAGAGTTATGTCACAATATCCAACTGAACAGAATAATTATGCATGATTGATAATTCACAGTAGCAAATTTTCACATAATTCTTTAGGGAGAGAAACTTGTTTAATCAAAGAATAAAAATATTCTTCTTGTAAATTAATTCAGCTGCAAAGGTGATAAAAAAAAAATCTGATTCAGTTTGCACATTGGATTGCACTTGACATTAACTAAAACATTATGTTGTACCTATAAAGATTTCTTTAATGTAGAAGCAATATCAGTCTTACAGATCTACAACTTCATTTAGCACATGTTCGAGTAATTCAGAAAATGTGACCTTTTTGAGTTTGTTTCACTTTTGAAATATTCTTTAAAGGGGTTGTCCGGGATTAGGGACCATTGTTTAATAGCATTGCACATACACACACTTTACATACACCCATGTCCTACCTTTTCAGCATGTTTCTAAGTACCCTTTTTACCCAAAACCTTTATGGCAGGAAGTAACTGATTTCTTTCAGTCGGTGACGTACCGGGTCCCTTGCAGAGGAGGAAAGCTTCCTCTTCCGCTGCTCCGGGAGCCCGGTGACGTCACTGACAGCCTAATTAATTATTCAAAAGTCTAGGAGGGGCAGTAACTCTCCTGGCCAAGATTGCGCTAAGCTCCGCCCCTCCAGTCCGGTGATGTCAAAGTGAAATAAAGTGCCTCCCCTAAAATGCTCCACTCCGTTCTGCCCCCATTGTCCCATATATAACAAATGCCCCCCCCATGCGTCCACTCCTTGTGGTGCAGATATTGATGGCAGCGGCTCAGGAACGGAGCCGCTGCCATCAGCAGAGAGCATTAGCTGTAACTGTAACAGCTAACATTCTGTAACAGGTGCGCGGCATCCAGATCCATGTGGTTGAGAAGGAGGGAGCTCCCTCTCTCTACCATCGCGCCCCTGCTGCTGCGATTGCAGCGGCCGATCGTTGCCATGGCAACCGGACGCCTAACAAAGGCGTCCTGGTTGCTATGGACCTAAGGCTAATCAGACCCTGAGGTCTGATTAGCCTTAGTCAGGGCTCCAGATGGCGACCAAAATGCACCACCAATGAAGAAAACTGACCTGTAATACAAATACAGGAGGCGGGTGCCGGAATCAAATAGCCGGCACCCGACCTCTGTGACAGGGAGCTGCGATCAGCTGCAGTTGAGTTAACCCTTCAGGTGTGGTACCTGAGGGGTTAACTGTCGCTGATCGCAGCTCCCTGTCACAAAGGTTGGGTGCCGGCTATTTGATTCCGGCACCGCCTCCTGTATTTGTATAAGAAACGGTGGTGGCACAGTGCGCCCCTCCCCCAGTATAAGAAACATGCCTGAATACATGCCTGAACGCCGGATCCGGCATTTTTTCCCATAGGAATGTATTAGCGCCGGATCCGGCATTCAGAATACCGGACTGCCGGATCTGTCGTTCCGGCATGCGCATGCGCAGATCGGCAAAAATGTGAAAAAATGTACAAGACGGATCCATCTGTCCGCATGACAAGCGGAGAGACGGATCCGTCCTTGCAATGCATTTGTGAGACGGATCCGCTTCCGGATCCGTCTCACAAATGCTTTCAGTCAGCGGCAGATCGGCGGATCCGGCGGGCAGTTCCGACGACGGAACTGCCCGCCGGATCACACTGCCGCAAGTGTGAAAGTAGCCTTAGGAAGATAGATTTGGCTACTAACAGTGAGTAAGCAGTTTAAAAAATTTTTTTTGATCCCGGACAACCCCTTTAACTATGAAAGTTTCACAAATGTGATTTTTGTTGTATATTAGGCCATTTTTATTTAATTTTCACTAAGGTTGACCTCCATAATACAGCGATAAAAAAATAATAAGGAAAGCATAGCTTACCAAGTGGTATAATATTACTGGGGAACAAACAATTTACATATGTAGGGATTTCTGTAATATCAGCAGCATTTGTCCCAAAAGAGATGAGTGAATCGATTCTAATGAATCACTGTGTCTCAGCAGAAGGACTTCTTTACTTGTTGGAGGCTGTCCCTGCAGGTGAAGAAGCACCCACCTGCCACTAGATTGACAGGGTCAGACATTTAGTCTACCCTCATAACTTCCTGCTTGTGCTGCTGTTCCAATTAGCAAAGCAAAAAAAGAGGCTCTGCTTTCACTTTGGAGCTGCAACTAAACGGGTACTGCTTCGTGGTAGAGCCCTTGCCCTTGCTCTGCTAATTTGAGCAGTGGTATAGGCAGTAAATTGTCAGAGATACACTAAATGTCATACCCTGTCAATCTAGCCGCAGGTGGGTTCTTCTTTACCTGCAAGGACAGCCCCTGCAGGTGAATAAGTCCTGCTAAATGAGACAAATTTATTAACTCATCTCTACTGTGGACCTTTTTATTTAGCAAGGTCTCAAAATATTGAAAGTTATCAGTATTCCAAACACACTTGCCCATATTTCTGAAAAGTGACATCATTTTTGCCAATGTCTAAGTTAAGCTCAATGGTCTCGAAATGCGTGTAGTGCCCTGGAGCAGAGATACTTTGAAGTCTGAACATTCATGGACATTTGCCCCTACTTCCCCAATGCAAAGTCATCAACTCCTTACTTTATTTCACTTTAAAGGGTTAACTTTCACTGAATTATACTGTTTAATACTGAGCAACTGCATTTTATACAGTCCTGATCAAAAGTTTAAGACCACTTGAAAAATGGCAAAAAATCATATTTAGCATGGCTGGATCTTAACAAGGTTCCAAGTAGAGCTGCAACATGCAACAAGAAGAAATGGGAGTGAGACAAAACATTTATGAGCATTTAATTTAATGAAAACAACAAATAAACTGAAACAGGCTATTTTTCAGCTGATCAAAAGTTTAGGACCACACCTCCCAAAAAAATCTAAACCCCCCAAAAACTGAAATCCAACTGCCAAACATAACTCAGTAATGAGTAGCTCCATTCACATGTCCTACCTCATGAGATGATAGTTCCTAGTGTGCAAAAGGACCTTTCATGATGTCAGGAGCACATGATCAGTCACATGAGTGGGCGGAGTCAGGCTCTGGGCTGTGCAGGAGATTGTGTGGAAATGACTGCCAGCATAACATTCGGGGCACTGGTCAAAACATCCAGGGCTCAAGCCCCGAATGTTATGACCTAACGACGCCCCTGTCAGAGAATAAAACTTTCTTCCACCTTTGAATGTCCCATGTTTGGTGCTCTCTTGCAAAGTCCAAATGAGCAGTTCTGTGGCGTTCAAGGAGACGAGGTCTTTGAAGACGTTTTTTGTTTTTGAAGCCCTTCAGTCTCAGATGCCGTCTGATGGTTATGGAGCTGCGATCAGCACCAGTAAGGGCCTTAATTTGGGTCGAGGATTGTCCAGTGTTTTGACGGACAGCCAATTGGATCCTCCGGCTCAGTGCTGATGAAATTTTTTGGGTCTTCCACTTGACTTTTTTGTTCCATAACCCTCAGCAGCGATGGCGTGCTGTGAGAGACCCTGCTTATGCAGTTCAACAACCTTTGCCATCACAACGTGTGACTACCTGACAGAAAATGACAATGAATCCACATCTTTGCACAGATTTGGCCTTTTAAAGGCATGTGGTCCTAAAATTTGGATCAGCTGAAAAACATCCTGTTTCAGTTTAATTGTTATTTTCAATTAATCGAATGCTCAAAAAATGTTTGGTCTCACTCTCATTTCTTCTTGTTGCATGTTGAAGCTCTACTTGGAACCTTGTTAAGATCCAACAATGTAAAATATGACTTTTTACTGATTTTCAAGTGGTCTTAAACTTTTGATCAGGACTGTATGTACAGTAAAGTACATCCCTCACATTTTTGTAAATATTGTATTATATCTTTTCATGGGACAAAACTGAAGATATAACACTTTGATACAATGTAAGGCCTCATGCACACGACAGTATTTTTTTGCACTCCGCAAAAAGGGGTTCCGTTGTTCCGTGATCCGTGTCCGTTTTTGTTTCCGTGTGTCTTCCCTTATTTTTGGAGGATCTCCAGACATGATAGGAAAAAAACGGACGCGGAAGCGCAGACGCGGATGACAATCTTGTGTGCCTCCATGTTTTTTCACTGACCCAATGACTTGAATGGGTCCGCGAACCGTTTTCCATGAAAAAAATAGGACAGGTCATATTTTTTTCACGGACTGAAAACACGGATCACGGACGCGGATGACAAACGGTGCATTAGCCGAGTTTTCCACGGACCCATTGAAAGTCAATGGGTCCGCAGAAAATCACGGATAAGGGGACAATGGACATGGGACACAACAACGGTTGTGTGCATGAGGCCTAAAGTAGTCAGTGTTTAGCTTGTATAACAGTGTACATTTGGTGAGTCCTCAAAATAATTAACTAAAAGGGAGAATTTGCGTAAAACATCAAAATGTAGATTAATTGCCTGAAAATTACACTTAAAATATACTTTATTGAGAAATGTATAAAAAAAATTGTTGCTACCTGCCAAAACAAGACACAGGCTAAGTATGAAAGAGTGGATCACACCGCTGTATGTATAAAGTGTAGCCTGCCTCTCCCACACTATTTAGAAACAGTGTATGCGGCTGGAGATATATAGTTTTCTGTTTTAACACTCCAAGTAGCATACACCAATATGAACTATGCTGCCACTATTAGATACACACTGTTACATATTATCATGTAATGGCTAATTAGGCACACTATTCTTTTAGGTGCGTCACAGCAGCAATAGCCATAATAGCAGTAATAGTGTGAACTGAAAAACTTGTAGTCAAGTGCTTTATCTCTCATGCACTTTTATCTTGTCAGCCCCCCCAGTCCAGCACAGTCTCAGATCACTGATATTGTTATGTACGTGATCCCCTGCCTATAATTGCATCCCCAGCCATTAATGACTAAACTGCTGGCAACAAAAGTGAGTACACCCCTAAGTGAAAATGGCTAAATTGTGTCAAATTAGCAATTTGTCCTCCCCTGTGTCATGTGACCTGTTAGTATTTCAAGGTCTCAGATGTGAATGGGGAGCAGGTGTGTTAAATTTGGTGTTATCGCTCACACTTTCTCATATTGGTCACTGAATGTTCAACATGGTCACTAATGGATCTAATAAAAAATAATTGTTGCTCTACATAAAGGATGCTTAGGTTATAAGAAGATTGCCAACACCCTGAAACTGAGCTGCGGCATAGTGGCCAAGACCATACAGTGGTTTAATAAGACAGGTTTCACTCAGAACAGGTCTCACCATGGTCGACCAAAGAAGATGAGTGCACGTGCTCAGCGTTATCTTTTCAAAACAGACTTATGACTACTGCCAGCATTGCTGGAGATATTAAAGGGGTGTGGAATCAGCCTGTCAGTGCTCAGACCATAGGCCGCACACTGCATCAAATTGGTCTGCATAGCTCTCATACCAGAAGGAATATGATGCACAAGAAAGCCCCCAAAAGGTTTGCTGAAAACAGGCAGACTAAGGACTTGAATTAATGGGATCATGTCCTGTGGTCTGATGAGACCAAGATAAACTTATTTGGTTCAGATGGCGTCAATCGTGTGTGGAAGCAACCAGGTGAGGAGTACAAAGACAAGTTAATATTTTTTCTCCAATGTATTCACTGAGGAAAATAAACTGTCAGATGAAATGCTGAATGTAAAAATAAATTCCCCATTAAAAGTGTCCTGTCTGACCCAGGAAGAAGTACAACAGCAACTTAAAAAGATTTAAATAGATAAATCGCCAGGACCGGATGGCATACACCCCCGTATCCTAAGGGAATTAAGTAATGTCATAGCCAGACTCTTATTTCTGATATTAACAGACTCTATACTGACAGGGAATGTCCTACAGGATTGGCGCATAGCAAATGTGGTGCCAATATTCAAAAAGGGTCCAAAAACAGAGCCTGGAAACTATAGGCCGGTAAGTTTAACATCTGTTGTGGGTAAACTGTTTGAAGGTTTTCTGAGAGATGCTATCTTATAGCATCTCAACGGAAATAAGCAAGTAACGCCATATCAGCATGCCTTCATAAGGGATCGGTCATGCCAAACTAATTTAATCAGCTTCTATGAGGAGGTAAGTTCTAGATATGATAGCGGCAAATCAATGGATGTCGTATATCTGGACTTCTCCAAGGCATTTGACACTGTACCACATAAAAGGTTTATAAAAAGAGAATGCTTGGACTGGGAGAAAATGTCTGTGTGTGGGTAAGTAACTGGCTGAGTGGTGGTTATTAACGGTACACACTCAAATTGGGTCACTGTCACTAGTGAGGTACCTCAGGGGTCAGTATTGGGCCCTATTCTCTTCAATATATTTATTATTGATGTTGTAGAAGGCTTGCATAGTAAAATATAAATTTTCGCAGATGACACTAAACTGTGTAAAGTAATTAACACTGAAGAGGACAGTATACTACAGAGGGATCTGGATAGATTGGAGGCTTAGGCATAGAAGTGTCAGATGAGGTTTAACACTGACAAATGTAAAGTTATGCACATGGGAAGGAATAATGCAAGTCACCTGTACATACTAAATGGTAAAACACTGACAGGAAAAAGGATCTAGGAATTTTAATAAACAGAAAACTAAGCTGCAAAAAGCAGTGTCAGGCAGCTGCTGCCAAGGCCAATAAGATAATGGGTTGCATCAAAAGGGGCATAGATGCCTGTGATAAGAACATAGTCCTACCACTTTACAAATCATGAGTCATACCACACATGGAGTACTGTGTACAGTTCTGGGCTCCTGTGAACAAGGCAGACATAGCAGAGCTGGAGAGGGTCCAGAGGAGGGAAACTAAAGTAATAACTGGAATGGGGCATCTACAGTACTCTGAAAGATTATCAAAATTAGGGTTATTCACTTTAGAAAAAAAGACTATGTATAAATATATTAGGGGTCAGTACAGAGATCTATTACATCATCTATTTATCCCCAGGACTGTGACTGTGATGAGGGGACATCCTCTTCATCTGGAAGAAGGAAGGTGTGTACATAAACATAGAAAAAGGATTCTTTACGGTAAGAGCAGTGAGACTATGGAACTCTCTGCCTGAGGATGTGGTGATGGTGAGTACAATAAAGGAATTCAAGAGGGGCCTGGATGTATTTCTGGAGTTTAATAATATTACAGTCTATAGCTACTAGAGAGGGGTCGTTGATCTAGGGAGTTATTCTGATTGCCTGATTGGAGTTGGAAAGGAATTTTTTATTCCCCTAAAGTGGGGAAAATTGGCTTCTACCTCACAGTTTTTTTTTTTTGCCTTCATCTGGATCAACTTGCAGGATGACAGGCCGAACTGGATGGACAAATGTCTTTTTTCGGCCTTATGTACTGTGTTACTATGTTACTAAGTGTTTGTTGCTTACAGTCAGGCATTTTGGTGAGAGTGTAATGGTGTGGGGCTTCATGAGTGCTCTTGGCTGTGGGGAGCTACAATTCATTGAGGGAACTATTAATGTCAACTTGTAATGTGACATACTGAAGAAGAGCATGATCCTCTCCCTTCATAAACTGGGCTGAAGGGCAGTATTCAAGCATGATAACAACCCCCAAAACACCTCCAAGATGATCACTGCCTAATGAAACTGAGGGTAAAGGTGCTGGACTGGCCAAGCATGTCTCCAGACCTAAACCCTATTGATCATCTGTGGGGCATGCTCAAATGGATGGTGGAGGAGTGCAAGGTTTCGCTCTGTGATGTCATCATGGAGTAATGGAAGAGGATTCCAGTGGCAATCTGTGAAGCTCAAGCTCGTGCCTGTTCCGCTTCACACTTGTCCCGCACCTGCACACTGCTGTGCCCATTATGGGCAGAGGAACAGGTAGTTGGGCTGTGCATGCGCCGGTATTTAGTGCACAATCCAGCGGGTGGAAGTCACCAGCAGCACCAGAGGACTGTAGTGAAGCAAGAGAAGCGTGGAACTGAACAAGTCTGAGATCTGGGAGGCAGAGAAGGAGGTAATAATAGGAAATAGGGGAGGGCCAGAGGATTGAAAGAGGTGTGCTTTTCTAGGCACATCGCCTAGGGGCCTGGGAACTTGCGGCAGTAACGCCGGCCCTGGGCACTTGCCGAACCACATTAGCATAAGTTTAAAAAGCCAATTTTTCGCATCCCATATCAGTTCCATTCATATATGTTGGGGAAAGTGTATGGAAACAACATCAGAATCCGTTTGGGCTAAACGCTATACTTATTAAGCCATACCATTTACACATGTATCAATGGGGAAAAATGGGTGGCAGGGCAACCTGGTATTATTTTAAGCCAACAAAGGTGTTCACTCTAGTGATGACTCTGGAATATAAAAAAAATCTCATTTTATTCAATATAAATCACATGATCATTACAGGTAATGCTCAAAAGGGACAGGACATGGAGACTGGGCCACAAAGGGCTACACAATGTGGAGAATCACAATGGGGGATGACGTGACCATAAACAGCAGGGAACAACAATTAAACAGAGGCCATGAACAAAGGTGTAGTTGCGGGTGCAAGTGCTGATCCCTAGTATTGAACAACTACCTGACTCATGTTCACAGCATCTGACCATAGGATGCTGTAAGGTGTCAATGGACGATGCAATACTACTAATAAAGATGGCATATAACAATGAACTGGAAGCCTCTCGTCCCACCCTGATCCAGCTACCAAGTTACCTACCCATGTTGCTGCTGTGGAATGGTGACACGATTCCCCCACTGCTTCAGAAGGTATCAACACCCTAAGAAAAACTTGGGCATATAAAGGCTAAAGAGGAGGGATTAATTATCACTCACCATGATCATCTGTACTGGGGGGGGGGGGTGTTCCGGCGCGAACCGCTCATGTTGCAAGACTGCCTCCTTAAGCCCTCCCGGGTCATCAAATTGCGACCTGATTCCAGCACTTCCGGGTGGCAGTCATACAGAGCATACTCCAGCCGCGTCATCCCCCAATCACATGATCGCTAACCGGTCACATGTCCTGATATCATGGACATGTGACCATCTCCCAGGTCCTTCAACCATAGCTAAAAGTACTCCAAGGTCCTGAATGCAACTATTATAAACAACTACCAATCATTGAGCTAAAGCTATCTGGACATGAGCCTCACTCACTTGAGGTTGGGATGGATCTGACCCACCACTGGCGGTTGCGGCGCGGCTGATTCACAATTTTCCCTGGCATCAGTAGCACTGCAGCCAGCTATTGGGGGTTGGATCCGCTCACTATGTACAAACCGGATTCCCAAAAAGTTGGGACACTATACAACTCGTGAATAAAAACTGAATGCAATGATGTGGAGGTGCCAACTTGTAATATTTTATTCAGAATAGAACATAAATCACGGAACAAAAGTTTAAACTGAGAAAATTTACCATTTTAAGGGAAAAATATGTTGAATCAGAATTTCGTGGTGTCAACAAATCCCCAAAAAGTTGGGACAAGGCCATTTTCACCACTGTGGGGCATCTCCCCTTCTTCTTACAACACTCAACAGACGTCTGGGGACCGAGGAGACCAGTTTCTCAAGTTTAGAAATAGGAATGCTCTCCCATTCTTGTCTAATACAGGCCTCTAACTGTTTCATCGTCTTGGGCCTTCTTTGTTGCACCTTCCTCTTTATGATGCGCCAAATGTTCTCTATAGGTGAAAGATCTGGACTGCAGACTGGCCATTTCAGTACCCGGATCCTTCTCCTACGCAGCCATGATGTTGTGATTGATGCAGAATGTGGTCTGGCATTATCTTGTTGAAAAATGCAGGGTCTTCCCTGAAAGAGATGACGTCTGGATGGAAGCATATGTTGTTCTAGAACCTGAATATATTTTTCTGCATTGATGGTGCCTTTCCAGACATGCAAGCTGCCCATGCCACACGCACTCATGCAACCCCATACCATCAGAGATGCAGGCTTCTGAACTGAGCGTTGATAACAACTTGGGTTGTCCTTGTCCTCTTTGGTCCGGATGACATGGCGTCCCAGATTTCCAAAAAGAACTTCGAATCGTGACTCGTCTGACCACAGAACAGTCTTCCATTTTGCCACACTCCATTTTAAATTATCCCTGGCCCCGTGAAAACGCCTGAGCTTGTGGATCTTGCTTAGAAATGGCTTCTTCTTTGCACTTAGAGTTTCAGCTGGCAACGGCAGATGGCACGGTGGATTGTGTTCACTGACAATGGTTTCTGGAAGTATTCCTGAGCCCATTCTGTGATTTCCTTTACAGTAGCATTCCTGTTTGTGGTGCAGTGTCGTTTAAGGGCCCGGAGATCACGGGCATCCAGTATGGTTTTACGGCCTTGACCCTTACGCACAGAGATTGTTCCAGATTCTCTGAATCTTCGGATGATGTTATGCACAGTTGATGATGATAGATGCAAAGTCTTTGCAATTTTTAGCTGGGTAACACCTTTCTGATATTGCTCCACTATCTTTCTGCACAACATTGCGGGAATTGGTGATCCTCTACCCATCTTGGCTTCTGAGAGACACTGCCACTCTGAGAAGCTCTTTTTATACCCAATCATGTTGCCAATTGACCTAATTAGTGTTAATTGGTCTTCCAGCTCTTCATTATGCTCAAATTTACTTTTTCCAGCCTCTTGTTGCTACTTGTCCCAACTTTTTGGGGATTTGTTGACACCGTGAAAATTTGAATCAACGTATTTTTCCTTTAAAATGATACATTTACTCGGATTAAACGTTTGATCTGTCATCTACGTTCTATTACAAATAAAATATTGACATTTGCCATCTCCACATCATTGCATTCAGTTTTTATTCACAATTTGTTTAGTGTCCCAACTTTTTTGGAATCTGGTTTGTAATAAATTTTTTCATATTTTGGCAATAATTATTGACATTAAATGTCACTGTGATCATATAAGCTATTTGAGCACACATGCACTTTATTCTTCTGCACGGAGGTTTTGGTTAAATGTAAAGATCATGTATCCATTTAGTGATTTCGATTTTTGCCTTCCCGGTATGAATAGATGAGAGGATGGTTTCCCCCCCCCCTACCCCCTCCCCTTTCCTTCTCTCTACAACTTAATCATGGTAATTTAAATATATATTCTACTATGAAATGATCTTGAGATTATATTTGTATTTCATAAATTTACCTATGAGCTGAAATGAAGATAATCGAGAGGTATGCTGAGTCATGGATAGCTAGCTTTAGCTCAATGATTGGTAGTTGTTTATAATAGTTGCATTCAGGACCTGGGAGTACTTTTAGCTATGGTTGAAGGACCTGGGAGATGGTCACATGTCCATGATGTCAGGACCATGTGACCGGTTAGCGATCATGTGATTGGGGGATGACTCCGCTGGAGTATGCTCTGTATGACTGCCACCCGGAAGTGCTGGAATAAGGTCGCAATTTGATGACCTGGGAGCGCTGAAGGAGGCAGTCTTGCAACATGAGCGGTTCGCGCCGGAACACCCCCCCAGTACAGATGATCATGGTGAGTGATAATTAATCCCTCCTCTTTAGCCTTTATATGCCCAAGTTTGTCTTAGGGTGTTGATACCTCCTGAAGCAGTGGGGGAATCGTGTCACCATTCCACAGCAGCAACATGGGTAGGTAACTTGGTAGCTGGATCAGGGTGGGACGAGAGGTTTCCAGTTCATTGTTATATGCCATCTTTATTAGTAGTATTGCATCGTCCATTGACACCTTACAGCATCCTATGGTCAGATGCTGTGAACATGAGTCAGGTAGTTGTTCAATACTAGGGATCAGCACTTGCACCCGCAACTACACCTTTGTTCACGGCCTCTGTTTAATTGTTGTTCCCTGCTGTTTATGGTCACATCATCCCCCATTGTGATTCTCCACATTGTATAGCTCTTTGTGGCCCAGTCTCCATGTCCTGTCCCTTTTGAGCATTACCTGTAATGATCATGTGATTTATATTGAATAAAATGAGATTTTTTTACCTTGCATAAATCCTTGCTCTTTTTTTGTACAAGTTGCAGTAGGTTGGGGAGTGAGGTTCTGTTTTTGGGTTATTGTAGGCTTTAATTTGGTCTAAATGTAAGACAGCTAGGAAGCTGGCTTATATTTAGACTGGTGCTGGATGCACCAAAGTTATGTAAAGGCCAGCTATAGGGGTTATTAAGAGCGGCATCTAAAATGCCGTTCTTAATAAATGACCCCCTATGTGTACATATTGTACTGTATATTTACACGTCTTAGCAAAAAATCACCATCAAAACTTAGTACTTACTTTTTGGAGATGAAAAATGTTACAATATTTAGTATTCCTTTGTAAATTCACAATTTCTATGTGCTGACAGAACTCTCAATAATAATTTATCATTGTTAGCCCTAAAGTCTACAGATAATTTCACTGACATCTGCTGAAAAATGTAAGGGTGACCCAATTACTAACCTACTCTACCTTGGAATCAGATATCCCACTGTATGCCACTTCAGAAGATTATTTATCTTCTGAGCCAATGTGGAAGTTTATTTATGGCTTCATCTTTTATAGGTTTTATAAGGGCAATCCTCAAGTTGAAACTAAACATTTACAATGCAGGACTGGTGTATGTTACAATAGGTGAATATTATATTCAGTAATAACTGCTGCTGACTAGGGATGAGCGAACCCGAACTGTATAGCAAAACATTTTCGTAAAAGTCCGGGTTCGGGTTCGGTGCTTTCTTGGCGCTTTTTGAAAGGCTGCAAAGCAGCCAATCAACAAGCGTCATACTACTTGCCCCAAGAGGCCATCACAGCCATGCCTACTATTGACATGGCTGTGATTGGCCAGTGCAGCATATGACACAGCCTCTATTTAAGCTGGAGTCACGTAGCGCCGCACGTCACTCTGCTCTGATCAGTGTAGGGAGAGAATGCAGCTGCTGTTAGGGCGAGATAAGGCAGAGATTTACTCAGCAAAAACACTTAATGAAGTGATCGCTCTACAGCTGTGAATCATTCAACTTCTGCTCGTTAATTGCTCACTGTTTTTAGGCTGCCCAGAGCGTTTTTCTGTCACTTTTTTCTGGGGTGATCGGCGGCCATTTTGTGTCTTGTGGTGCGCCAGCACAAGCTGCCACCAAGTCCATTGAACCCTCAATGGTGTGGTTGTTTTTTGGCTAAAGCCTACATCAGGGTGAAGCTGTCACACCAAGTGCATTTAACCAGCAATAGTCTGTTTATTTTTTGGACCATATACTACATCAGGGGCAAGCTGCGCCTGTCACCAAGTGCATTTAACCCTCAATGGTGTGGTTGTTTTTTTTTTGTTTTTTTTTTGCTATATCCTACATCAGGGGCTTGGCTGTGCTTATTGTCACCCCTTGAAACTCAGGATAGAATTTTCTATATTTTATTGAGGGGTGAAATTCACTTTTCAAAAATAGCAATCCCCTAAATCTGGTGTTCAAGCTGTGGCTAGCCAAGTGTAATACTGTCTGCTGTCTGGCAAATTATATATTTTTTTCTGGGGTGAAATACAATTGCCAAAAAGCAATATCCTAAATCTGGTGTTTCAGCTGTGGCTAGCCAATTGTAATACTGTCTGCTGTCTGGCAAAGGATATATATTTTTCTGGGGTGAAATTCAATTGCCAAAATAGCAAAACCCTAAATCTGGTGTTCCAGCTGTGGCTGGACAAGTTTTTTAGTGTCCGTCAAAGCATAGTTTTTGTTCTGGTTGAAATTCAATTCCCAAAATAGCAATACCCTAAATCAGTGGTTTCTGCTGTTGCAGGCCAAGTTTAAATCTGTCCGTAAAAAGGTATATTACACTCAGTGTGCATCTCCAATTGTATTTTTGTTCTGTAAAAGGGTATATTACACAAACTGTTAAATTGCAATTGCTGAAAGCATAAGCCTTTAAATTTGCACGCGCTATTGTGCATCTCACATAGTGTATTTCTGTCCGTAAAAGGGTATATTACATTCAAGGTGCAAATTCAAGTGCTGATAGGGTCCTCAATAACTTCACACGCTACCGTGCATCTCCAAGTCTAATTCTATCCCTAAAAGGATACCTTTCATCCAGGGCCTAAATACTAGGCCTACAATTTATATTTCCCTAAATCTGTGGTTACTGCTGTCCCTGTATTAGTGTAATAGGGTACTTAAATAGATAGCCAGATAGTGTTAGGTGCCTGTAAAAAAAAGACCTGAATTAGAATTTAATACATTGTGCCAAATAATTATATTATTATTGTGGTGAACGGTAACAATGAGGAAAACATCTAGTAAGGGACGCGGATGCGGACATGGTCGTGGTGGTGTTAGTGGACCCTCTGGTGCTGGGAGAGGACGTGGCCGTTCTGCCACAGCCACACGTCCTAGTGAACCAACTGCCTCAGGTCCCAGTAGCCGCCAGAATTCACAGCAATATTTGGTGGGGCCCAATGCCGTTCTAAGGATGGTAAGGCCTGAGCAGGTACAGGCATTAGTCAATTGGGTGGCCGACAGTGGATCCAGCAGGTTCACATTATCTCCCACCCAGTCTTCTGCAGAAAGCGCACAGATGGCGCCTGACAACCAAGCCCATAAGTCTGTCACATCACCCCCATGCATATCCGGGAAACTGTTTGAGCCTCAAGTTATGCAGCAGTCTCTTATGCTGTTTGAAGACTCTGCTGGCAGGGTTTCCCAAGGGCATCCACCTAGCCCTTCCCCAGCGGTGGAAGACATAGAATGCACTGACGCACAACCTCTTGTGTTTCCTGATGATGACATGGGAATACCACCTCAGCACATCTATGATGATGACGAAACACAGGTACCAACTTCTGCGTCTTTCTGCAGTCTGCAGACTGAACAGGAGGTCAGGGAGGAAGACTGGGTGGAAGACGATGCAGGGGACAATAAGGTCATAGACCCCACATGGAATGAAGGTCGTGCAACTGACTTTCAGAGTTCAGAGGAAGAGGCAGTAGTGATACCGAGCCAACAGTATAGAAAAAGAGGGAGCAGGGGGCAAAAGCAGAACACCCACCGCCAAGAGAGTTCGCCTGCTACTGGCCACCGCCACCTGGGACCGAGCACCCCAAAGGCAGCTTCGAGGAGTTCCCTGGCGTGGCAGTTCTTCAAACAATGTGCTGACGACAAGACCCGAGTGGTTTGCACGCTGTGCCATCAGAGCCTGAAGCGAGGCATTAACGTTCTGAACCTTAGCACAACCTGCATGACCATTCCTTAAAACAAGGAACTCACTCAGGCTCCCCCTGCTACCTCTTCTGCTGCTGCCTCGGCCTCTTCCTCCCCCTCAGGAGGAACGTTGGCACCTGCCGCCCAACAAAGAGAGGATGTACCACCAACACCACCACCTCCGTCACCAAGCATCTCCACCATGTCACACGGCAGCGTTCAGCTCTCCATCTCGCAAACATTTAAGAGAAAGCGTAAATTCCCACCTAGCCACCCTCGATCCCTGGCCCTGAATGCCAGCGTTTCTAAACTACTGGCCTATGAAATGCTGTCATTCAGGCTGGTGGACACAGACAGCTTCAAACAGCTCATATCGCTTGCTTCCCCACAGTATGTTGTTCCCAGCCGCCACTACTTCTCCAAGAGAGCCGTGCCCTCCCTGCACAACCAAGTATCCGATAAAATCAAGTGTGCACTGAGCAACGCCATCTGTGGCAAGGTCCACCTAACCACAGATACATGGACCAGTAAGCACTCCAGAAAACGCTATATCTCCCTAACTGCACACTGGATAAATGTAGTGGCGGCAGGGCCCCAGGCGGAGACCTGTTTGGCGCACGTCCTTCCGCTGCCAAGGATCGCAGGGCAACATTCTTTGCCTCCTGTAGCCTCCTCCTCCTACTCGGCTTCCTCCTCCTCTTCTTCCACATGCTCATCCAGTCAGCCACACACCTTCACCACCAACTTCAGCACAGCCCGGGGTAAACGTCAGCAGGCCATTCTGAAACTCATTTGTTTGGGGGACAGGCCCCACACCGCACAGGAGTTGTGGCGGGGTATAGAACAACAGACCGACGAGTGGTTGCTGCCGGTGAGCCTCAAGCCCAGCCTGGTGCTGTGCGATAATGGGCGAAATCTCATTGCAGCTCTGGGCCTAGCCGGTTTGACGCACATCCCTTGCCTGGCGCATGTGCTGAATTTGGTGGTGCAGAAGTTCATTCACAACTACCCCGACATGTCAGAGCTGCTGCATAAAGTGCGGGACATCTGTGAGCGCTTCCTGGGTTCACATCCTGCCGCTGCTCGCCTGTCTGTGGTACAACGTAACTTCAGCCTTCCCGCTCACCGCCTCATATGCGACGTGCCCACCAGGTGGAACTCCACCTTGCACATGCTGGACAGACTGTGCGAGCAGCAGCAGGCCATAGTGGAGTTTCAGCTGCAGCACGCACGGGTCAGTCGCACTGCGGAACAGCACCACTTCACCACAAATGACTGGGCCTTCATGCGAGACCTGTGTGCCCTGTTGCGCTGTTTCGAGTACTCCACCAACATGGCCAGTGGCGATGATGCCGTTATCAGCGTTACAATACCACTTCTATGTCTCCTTGAGAAAACACTTAGGGCGATGATGGAAGAGGAGGTGGCCCAGGAGGAGGAGGAGGAGGAAGAGGGGTCATTTTTAGCACTTTCAGGCCAGTCTCTTAGAAGTGACTCAGAGGGAAGTTTTTTGCAAAAGCAGAGGCCAGGTACAAATGTGGCCAGCCAGGGCCCACTACTGGAGGACGAGTAGGACGAGGATGAGGAGGAGGTGGAGGAGGATGAGGATGAAGCATGTTCACAGCGGGGTGGCACCCAACGCAGCTCGGCCCCATCACTGGTGCGTGGCTGGGGGGAAACGGAGGACGATGACGATATGCCTCCCACAGAGGACAGCTTGTCCTTACCTCTAGGCAGCCTGGCACACATGAGCGACTACATGCTGCAGTGCCTGCGCAACGACAGCAGAGTTGCCCACATTTTAACGTGTGCGGACTACTGGGTTGCCACCCTGCTGGATCCCCGGTACAAAGACAATGTGCCCACCTTACTTCCTGCACTGGAGCGTGATAGAAAGATGCGCGAGTACAATGAACCAGGCATGGATCCCACAGGACCTGTCCATCCCTTGTGCAGATTAGACATTTATAACTACCTCCCCTTAACAATATATTCTTGTCCTCCGTCTGGGTGCCAGGGGCCTAAATATCGTAAACTGGCCTGTTCCAGTGGTGGGTGACATGAAGCCTGATTCTCTGCTATGGGACCTCTCTCCTCTGTCTGGGTTCTGGGGCCTAAATAACTCACAGTGGCCTGTTCCAGTGGTGGGTGATGTGAAGCCTGATTCTCTGCTATGGGACCTCTCTCCTCTGTCTGGGTGCCGGGGCCTTAATATCTCACAGTGGCCTGTTCCAGTGGTGGGTGACATGAAGCCTGATTCTCTGCTATGGAACCTTTCTCCTCTGTCTGGGTGCCGGGGCCTAAATATCTCACAGTGGCCTGTTCTAGTTGTGGGTGACATGAAGCCTGATTCTCTGCTATGACATGAAGCCTGATTCTCTTCTATGGGACCTCTCTCCTCTGTCTGGGTGCCGGGGCCTAAATATCTCACAGTGGCCTGTTCCAGTGGTGGGTGACATGAAGCCTGATTCTCTGCTATGGGACCTCTCTCCTCTGTCTGGGTGCCGGGGCCTAAATATCTGACAGTCGCCTGTTCCAGTCGTGGGTGACATGAAGCCTGATTCTCTGCTAATGGGACCTCTCTCCTCTCTCTGGGTGCTGGGCCTAAATATCTCACAGTGGCTTGTTCCAGTGGTGGGTGACATGAAGCCTGATTCTCTGCTATGGGACCTCTCTCCTCTGCCTAGGTGCCGGGGCCGAAATATCTCACAGTGGCCTGTTCCAGTGGTGGGTGACATGAAGCCTGATTCTCTGCTATGGGACCTCTCTCTAATTGATATTGGATTTTTTTTTTTCTTTTTTATTCATTTCCCTATCCACATTTGTTTGCAGGGGATTTACCTACATTTTGCTGCCTTTTGCAGTCCTCTAGCCCTTTCCTGGGCTATTTTACAGCCTTTTTAGTGCAGGGGTGTGGAAATTTTAAAAAAAAACTACTTGTCGAAGGACTAAAGCAGGGTCTCAATCTACTTGTCCCTCATGACAATCTACTTGTCCTGATACAAAAAGTAATTTTAAATCAAAACCATTAACATACCCTTTAATGTACATGCCATACTGGGCCAGTGAATCCCTTTAATATACATGCCATACTGGGCCAGTGAATCCCTTTAATATACAGGTCCTTCTCAAATAATTAGCATATTGTGATAAAATTCATTATTTTCTGTAATGTACTGATAAACATTAGACTTTCATATATTTTAGATTCATTACACACCAACTGAAGTAGTTCAAGCCTTTTATTGTTTTAATATTGATGATTTTGGCATACAGCTCATGAAAACCCAAATTTCCTATCTCAAAAAATTAGCATATTTCATCCGACCAATAAAAGAAAAGTGTTTTTAATACAAAAAAAGTCAACCTTCAAATAATTATGTTCAGTTCTGCACTCAATACTTGGTCCGGAATCCTTTTGCAGAAATGACTGCTTCAATGCGGCGTGGCATGGAGGCAATCAGCCTGTGGCACTGCTGAGGTATTATGAAGGCCCAGGATGCTTTGATAGCGGCCTTAAGCTCATCCAGAGTGTTGGGTTTTGCGTCTCTCAACTTTCTCTTCCCAATATCCCACAGATTCTCTATGGGGTTCAGGTCAGGAGAGTTGGCAGGCCAATTGAGCCCAGTAATACCATGGTCAGTAAACCATTTACCAGTGGTTTTGGCACTGTGAGCAGGTGCCAGGTCGTGCTGAAAAATGAAATCTTCATCTCCATAAAGCTTTTCAGCAGATGGAAGCATGAAGTGCTCCAAAATCTCCTGATAGCTAGTTGCATTGACCCTGCCCTTGATAAAACACAGTGGACCAACACCAGCAGCTGACATGGCACCCCAGACCATCACTGTCTGTGGGTACTTGACACTGGACTTCAGGCATTTTGGCATTTCCCTCTCCCCAGTCTTCCTCCAAACTCTGGCACCCTGATTTCCGAATGACATGCAAAATTTGCTTTCATCCGAAAAAAGTACTTTGGACCACTGAGCAACAGTCCAGTGCTGCTTCTCTGTAGCCCAGGTCAGGCGCTTCTGCCGCTGTTTCTGGTTCAAAAGTGGCTTGACCTGGGGAATGCGGCACCTGTAGCCCATTTCCTGCACACGCCTGTGGATGTTTCTACTCCAGACTCAGTCCACTGCTTCCGCAGGTCCCCCAAGGTCTGGAATCGGTCCTTCTCCACAATCTTCCTCAGGGTCCGCTCACCTCTTCTCGTTGTGCAGCGTTTTCTGCCACACTTTTTCCTTCCCACAGACTTCCCACTGAGGTGCCTTGATACAGCACTCTGGGAACAGCCTATTCGTTCAGAAATTTCTTTCTGTGTCTTACCCTCTTGTTTGAGGGTGTCAATGATGGCCTTCTGGACAGCAGTCAGGTCGGCAGTCTTACCCATGATTGCGGTTTTGAGTAATGAACCAGGCTGGGAGTTTTTAAAAGCCTCAGGAATCTTTTGCAGGTGTTTAGAGTTAATTAGTTGATTCAGATGATTAGGTTAATAGCTCGTTTAGAGAACCTTTTCATGATATGCTAATTTTTTGAGATAGGAATTTTGGGTTTTCATGAGCTGTATGCCAAAATCATCAATATTAAAACAATAAAAGGCTTGAACTACTTCAGTTGGTGTGTAATGAATCTAAAATATATGAAAGTCTAATGTTTATCAGTACATTACAGAAAATAATGAACTTTATCACAATATGCTAATTTTTTGAGAAGGACCTGTACATGCCATACTGGGGCAGTGAATCCCTTTAATATACATGCCATACTGGGGCAGTGAATCCCTTTAATGTACATGCCATACTGGGGCAGTAAATCCCTTTAATGTACATGCCATACTGGGGCAGTGAATCCCTTTAATGTACATGCCATACTGGGGCAATGAATCCCTTTAATGTACATGCCATACTGGGGCAGTGAATCTCCTTAATGTACATTCCATACTGGGGCAGTGAATCCCTTTAATGTACATGCCATACTGGGGCAGTGAATCCCTTTAATGTACATGCCATACTGGGGCAGTGAATCCCCTTAATGTACATGCCATACTGGGGCAGTGAATCCCCTTGATGTACATGCCAGCATGGGGAAGTCCCCCACCCCCCTATTCATGGAGGGTGAGTGGCTGGAAGTTGGAACCTGGCAGCACTCCTATTGACACTTCAATGCCAGGGAGAAGAAGCAGAGCGGCAGCCTGACAGCAGAGCATAGCTGACCCAGAGCAGTCACCACACACACTACCTGCTGGGCTATCTATCACGGCACGGGCTGCCACCATGTCAGGAGCTCCTACTACAGCCGCTGACTAACGTGTGCCTCCGCTGGGAGCTGACTTCCGGCCCGTGGCGCCCGACTTCCGGCCTGCACAGGAGCGCTGATAACTAGTGATGGGAAGTTCGGATCTTTTAGGTGAATCGGTTCATTTGAATCAGCTCATTCAAATGAACCGATTCATGAATCGGATCTTCGGTTCACTTGCTGAGTCACTGACTGCTGAGCTGACTCGCAAGTGAACCGAAGACTCAAGGTGCCGGTGCGCATGCGCAGATGCTATACACATTCGATTCACTTGCTGCTGCTGACTCACTGCAGTCGGCTCTTCAGCTCTCTGAACTCTGATTAGTATAGAGTGAGTCAGGAAGAGTGATTTATTATAGTAAAGGGAAGCTGAGGCTGACGCCGGACAGGAGGACTCAGGACAGGAGGACAATAGACTTGTATTATGGCGTAAAGCAAAATGGAAGGCTTTAAAAGGCATTCCATTTGCTTTCCGTCCTAATAGAAGTCTATGCAAATCAAAATGGATCCGTCTGGGTCCCGTTATGCAAGACGGAAAACTAAGACCCAGACGGATCTGTTATGATTTCCATAGACTTTTACGATGACAGAAAGCAAAACGGAATGCCTCTTAAAGGTTTCCGTTTTGCATTCCATTTTATGGATTACGTTATTTTCTGTTATAACCCTTTATAACGGAAAGCCATAACGGAATCCATAAAGGTAATGTGAACCCACCCTTAGTTATATAGCTTCTGAATGAGATGCCTTTAACATATATATCTCCTGAGAAGCCAATTTGATTCTAAAGGGTTAATTTAATTCAACCTGTAATCTAAACTCTGTGTCATCTGTCACTTCTCTTATCTCTCTGCTCCTGTCCCTTAATCTTATCACTGCTGCAACAAAAGAATCAGCCTCAGTGTAAACTGTTCTACACTCTGACTCACGGCTCTTTTAACTCAATTAATCGAATGAGTCACTAAATCGGATCTTTAGATTCTTTTAACTTGTGACTCATTCGATTCATTTCTATTCTTAGACTCCCTGCACTTGTGTGACTCAGACGACTCCAGTCAGAGCTGCTAGTGTGCTGTGCTTGCCTTGCCCCCTCAGCTCTGGTCGGTGATTGGTTGGTGGGCGGGGAGGCCACTCTAAGATCATATTGCGCTCCTCCCCGTCCCTCCCTCACGCTCCCTGCTGCCAGCGTGAGGTGAGCGGCTCTGTCTGCATTGTCTGTGTGCTGTGTGACTGAGCCGTTTCAAACGGATCGGATCAGTCAAGTAATTTGATTCGTTCATGAACCGGACATCACTACAAAACACTGTGTATTAGAGGAAAACACGGCGCAACCCTAGCCCTGCTACTTGCCCGCAGGGCTAAGCTGCCTGCACAAACTACCTGCCCGGCGCCCGGAACTGCATGTCCCGGGCGTCGGGCGATAGGAATTCCACACCCCTGTAGTGCCAAAAAGTTCAGGTCCCCATTGACTTCAATGGGGTTCGGGGCGAAGTTCGGGTCGAGTTCGGATCCCGAACCCGAACATTTTCGGGAAGTTTGGCAGAACTTCTCGAACACGAAAATCCAGGTGTTCGCTCAACTCTACTGCTGACAGACCTCACTATGTGAACATGTATCTGATGGTTACACAATGAGAGGGAAACCAACAGAGATTTAGTAATATAATCATTATAATCTATGCTTCCAAAGCACCAGAACAAACTTGACATCTCAAAACTTGTCATCAAGGTGACATAAATGAAAAATCTACCTTCATACACTATTCAACAACTTGAAATTGCAAGACCAAGAAGGAATTGTGGAATTATAAAAATAACAGGATCAATATACATGTTAATGGGGTTCTCTGAGAAGAAAATGAAAATACTTAAATATTACTTTTATATATATATATATATATATATATATATATATATGTATATATTTATATGTATATATATGCACTCACCTAAAGAATCATTAGGAACACCATACTAATACGTTGTTGGATCCCCTTTTGCCTTCAGAACTGCCTTAATTCTACGTGGCATTGATTCAACAAGGTGCTGATAGCATTCTTTAGAAATGTTGGCCCATATTGATAGGATAGCATCTTGCAGTTGATGGAGATTTGAGGGATGCACATCCAGGGCACGAAGCTCCCGTTCCACCACATCCCAAAGATGCTCTATTGGGTTGAGGTCTGGTGACTGTGGGGGCCATTTTAGTACAGTGAACTCATTGTCATGTTCAAGAAACCAATTTGAAATGATTCGAGCTTTGTGACATGGTGCATTATCCTGCTGGAAGTAGCCATCAGAGGATGGGTACATGGTGGTCATGAAGGGATGGACATGGTCAGAAACAATGCTCAGGTAGCCCGTGGCATTTAAACGATGGCCAATTGGCACTAAGGGGCCTAAAGTGTGCCCAGAAAACATCCCCCACACCATTACACCACCACCACCAGCCTGCACAGTGGTAACAAGGCATGATGGATACATGTTCTCATTCTGTTTACACCAAATTCGGACTCTTTTGGCAACATTTTTCCAGTCTTCAACAGTCCAATTTTGGTGAGCTGGTGCAAATTGTAGCCTCTTTTTCCTATTTGTAGTGGAGATGAGTGGTACCCGGTGGGGTCTTCTGCTGTTGTAGCCCACCTTTCTTTCCCATTCTGCCATTCAGTTTGGAGTTCAGGAGATTGTCTTGACCAGGACCACAACCCTACATGCATTGAAGCAACTGCAATGTGATTGGTTGACTAGATAATCGCATTAATGAGAAATAGAACAGGTGTTCCTAATAATTCTTTAGGTGAGTGTATATATATATATGTATATATATATATATATATATATATATATATTCCCAAACAAATACCTTACACTAGTTATAATGGCTCATTTTGTCTAGGGAGCAATCCTTAGGAAAAATAAAATGGCCACCATCCTATTAGTACACACAAAACCTGTTTTAATCACACGGCAGGACAAGTTACTTCAGAACAACGGCCAATGAGCTGCTTTACCCTCCTCTACTACTTGTCACGGATAATGATCCTGTATACAGAGGATAAGAACTTTAGCTGAATCTCTGTAGGAATAGAGCTCATGGTATCACACCATTCATGCAATATATCAGTATGTCCTGTTGTACAGGCACATTGGGTAGTGCTTTCTTAACTAGGTCCCTATAGTAAAAATTGCTGTAATGTAATTTATAATCATAAATAAAATAGTAATATATTTTGTATTAATATACCTTAACTAGTGCTGAGCGAATCGAAGTTAAAAGAATTGACTTTGATATGAATTTCAGGAAAAATTTGATTTGACCACAAATCCAAATTTCCTCATCTCACCTCATCCATTTGCTCATGGAACGGCCATTACAGTCTTTTTGAATGAAAAAAACACGCAATGACATCATCACGGAGTTTGATTAACTCCCAAAAGGCCTGAATGTGACTGTCAGATGCAACGATCAGGGTTGAACACAGAATCTGCCGGGCTCAATTATGGGGGCGGTGCAATTGCCGTTCCCCATCATTGCACCCGCTACATACAATGGAAATGCTATTCATGACAAAGTAATTTGTAACAAATCAAATTTCTTTGTGAACTTTGACGAAACAGCTAAATCAAATTTTTTTATAACTTCGCTAATCTCTAACCATAACACCTTGCAGGATGCTGCTGCATGTTTGTGTTCTTCTTTTTCAGAATAGATGTATATGACAGTTAAGATACTCACTGGTTATCCTATGTATTTTGAGAACAGAAAGCAGTCTATTCAGTTGTGATATGGACATTTTTTAATCAAAATGACATTTAAAAGTCTCAAGCTACAGTTGGCATCATCAAATATGACATTTTTAAATGTTACTGTGCACCATTTGTATCCTGTCACCACATGGTGAGCTTTTATTTGTTCAGGCTTTCTAATTGATTGTAAGGGCTCCCAAATCTACTGCTTAATAATATTTGTAATTATAATAATCTTTATTTATATAGCACCACTGTATTTCACATCACTTTCCAATTCAGAGGGTACATATACATACCAAAAGAGAAACATAATTACAGGTTAATATGCAATTAAAAACAAGGAATGAGTGCCCTACTCATAAAAGCTTACAATCTAATAAGAAATTGACAGATTGTTTTCTAAAGTGGTTAAGCCCGACAGAGCTGCATGAACTAGTTTATCGAATGTGGGGATTAGTGTTGGATGAAGGTGTTTGGTTCTGAAGAATTAGGGATGGGGGTGCTGCATATGTGGAAGAGTCAGTTTAGTGAACATGACAAGCCTGCCTAAAAAGATGAATAGAAATTAACCTGATTGTCTGGGGCAGTGCACTCCAGAGAGCTGGTGCAGCTTGAGAAAAGCCTTGAAGATGGGAATGAGAGGCTTGAATTATGGAGGATGTTAGTCTTTGGCAGAGCACAGAATGCAAGTAGGTTGACAGAAATTAAAGAGAGAATATGCTGGGAGATGCAGCACTGTGGAAAGCTTTGTGAGTGAGAGTGAAAAGTTTAAACTGTACTCTGTGGTGTATGAGCAACCAGTGAAGTGACTGGCACAGGCTAGAAGCATCAGTACTTAAGCATCAGTACAGTAGTTGGACAAAAAGATGAGCCTGGTTACAGCATTTAGGACAGACAAAATGGGGGAGAGCTTAGTTAGGGATAGACTATTAGTAATCAGTTACAGTAGTCATGATAATGAGTCAAAGCAACAACAAATCTTTTGGCCATTTTCATCTTGAGAAAGGGGTGGATACTGGAGATGTTCTTGAGCAGCTGATGACATGAGTGAGCCAGTGATTGAATATACAAAGGAAAGGTCTAAGTCAAAAATAATTCAAAAAGAGATGGTGTGCTGCCTAGGAGTTAAGATAGTACCAAAGACGGAAATTGAAATATCAGGTTTAGGTAGGTCAGTATTAGTAGATTAGAGAAAGACAAGGAGTTCAGTTTTTGAAAGATTCTGTTGCAGGTAGAGGGAGGACAAGATTTTATACAGCTACCAGACAATCACCGGTGTTTTGTAGTACTGCTGGAGTGATGTATTATAAAGGGTACTGCAAACCAGTTCTGGTGATGGTCTGTCAAGGGCTGCATAGAGAGAAAATAAGAGAGGAACTAGAACTGAACCCTGAAGAACTTCAACAGCAAAAGGAATAGGAGAAGAAGTAGAGCCAGCAAATGATACATTGAAAAAGTGTCCCAAGAGATAGGAAGATAACCAAGAGAAAGCAGTGTCCTTGATTCAATAGAAGGGAGCATAGTAAGGATAAGTTTGTGGTCTGCAGTGTCAAATGCGACAGACAGATGAAGAAGAATGAGTAAAGAGTAGTTATCATTACTTTTCACTTTCAGGCGATCATTTTACACTTTGGTAAGTGCAGTTTCTGTCATGTGTAAAGTGCAAAAGGCATTTGTAAGGGGTCAAAGAGTGAGCAGAGAAGTAACTTATTAGAGTAGACCAGACATTCCAGGATTTTAGATATGAAGGGGAGATTAGCGACAGGTAAGTAGTTAGCAGCACAGGTCAGGTCAAGGAATGTTTGAATTTTTTTTTTGAAGTAGGGTTATGAAGGATGTTCTGAAAGAAGGAAAGATTACAGAAAAGACAGCGAGGTTAAATATTGTAGTTAGTTGACTAATGACAGCCAGGGACAGCGACTGGAGGAGGTGAGAGGGAATAGGATCACTACTGTAGTTGGTCAAGAAAAAGAGAGGGTTTGGAGAATTATTCTATTGTTATAGGGCCAAATGAGGAGAGAGAACAAATGGAAGTGATAAAGGGAGAAGATTCGAAGCAAGTTGGTGATTGGGAGATTATTTCCTTCCAGATGTTATCAATCTTTGAAGTGGCCAGGTCTTCAGAACAGAGGTCAGTTATGGGCACATGCACTTTAGGGGTAAGGAGGGTGGGAAAAGTATCTAGGAGTTATTTGGGCTTATTTGAAAGTGAGGACTGAAGTACGCTTGTTTGGAAAAGTGAAGGGAAGAGTTATAATTTCTAAACATAAATTTATAATGGAAAAAAAATATGCTAATATTTGCCCCCCCCCCCCCCCCCATAAACGTTCGGCACAGCTAAAGAATACATGCTTCAGGTGTGTGCCAAGGTTGCCACGGTCTGTGCCCGGAAGGTTGGAGGGTAATGGGAACTGCCTTATCCAGGTTGGTTTTGGGGGTATGACAGTAATGATTGCCAGCCAGTTCTAGAGTGAGAAAAGAGTGCTCAGAGATTGGAGATAGTGATAACTGTAAGGTGTACATAAGTTGCTTGGGGTTAATGCTGTGTAGGTTTCTATACTGTATGTGTGAAAGGTCAGAAAGTCATGAGAGGAATGAGAGATCTTTATACTAAAATAAAGGAAAAAAGATTGTGGTCAGAAAGCAGGAAGGATGAGTTTCTAAAGTCATAAACTGAGCAAAGGCAGACAAAGACTAAGTCAAGCATATTGCCATCTTTGTGTGTAGCAGAGGAATTAAAATGTGATGCCTAGAGAGGAGGTTATAGCAGGACAGTGAGAGGCTGATGATCAGAATAGATCGTCAATGGGGCTGTTACAATCACCCATAGCAACAGTTGGTAATTTGTACAAAAGAGAATGAGGAAGCCAAGCAGCAGAGTGATTCAGGAACCAATGGGGTGAGCTTGGGGGACAACAGACAATAGCAACTCCCGAGGGGAATGGGCAGAAGTCTTACGGTATGGACCTCAAAAGAGGGGAATGTGAGTGAGGGTACAGGGGAAATGACATGAAATATGCTCTGTAGAGAAAGTAGTATAACTACTCTTCTACCAAGCCTTCTCTTCAGGTCTAGAGGTATAGGAAAAAATTATCCCATCTGCAGGGGATTCTGTGTCAGAATGCTGAAGCCAAATTTCCATGAGGGCCAGCAAATAGAATTTGAAAGGAAGAAGTCATGAATAATGGGGAGTTTGTAGCACACTGACTGAGACTGTCAGAGAACACAGTTAAAAGAGACAGGTGTGGCAGATAAGAAATTGAGATTAAGGGAACAAACCATACCAGGGTTTGGTGAGATTTCATCTGGAGCTAATAGCAGGAGAATGAAAAGATGCAGCAGATGGTGGATGATTTGTGAGTAGTATGTTTACTGTGCTGCACCATGGACAAATATGGGTCAAGGTGATGTAAGAAAGTAAAAAATTTACTGTGCATAGGTGAAGGAAAGAGGGAGGGAATGATGTAGATAGAAGGAGCAAATGGTGAAAGTTGTTGATGAGTTTAAAGGTAAAAAGCAGCAACAATGAAGACAGAAAAAGTAAATAGAATGAGACAATAATTAAAAATCCCTCTGCTGTGAACAACTTTGTTTGTGTAGCTCACATCTCATGCCTGTCACACTGCCATTAGTAACTACAAGGCAGTTAACAAGATGTCCTTTAGAGAAGATGGCATTTTGACTTGTGTTCCCCTTATTCTATGTCTAGATCTATAGGGAACAATGGAGCTTAGGGGTAATTTAGCTCATTAACCTATTAATCAATTCAACATAACACATAAGTAGGGTTGAGCAAACCCGTGGAAGTTCGGGTTCACAGGGTTCGGACGAACTTCAGGTCAAAGTTTGGGTTCGGGACCCGACCGAACTTCACCCGAACTTCACCCCGAACCCGGACCCCATTTATGTCAATGGGAACCCGAACTTCACTTTATTATTTTCTGTTATAACATGGTTATAATGTAAAATAATAGCATTCTTAAAACAGAATGCTAAAAAATAATGTTTTAAGACTGCTTTTATTTTCCGTTATAACTATGTTATAACGGAAAATAATAAAATCACCCGAACACCGAACCTGAACCCGAACTTCAGTGAAAAAGTCTGGGTTCAGGTACAGATACCCAAACTCGCAAAGTTCGGTACGAACCCATTATTTCCTGGCTGCAGAGAGCCTGTAAAGTGGAATAGAACACTGTGTCTTGTAGTAACACGCATAGGGAGTCTGCTATGGCAAAGAAACAATACTGTGAGTCAGTATGACACGCAGATGACAGGTGTCGCTCTTAGAATCACTTCACACTTCACTCATTTGGTCAATTACGGGACCAAAACTGACCAAATAATTGAGTGTGAACTCAGCCTTAAAGGTCAATGTTAGCACCAGGTATAAAGAACCATGCAGAGGCCAAAGATCCTACTATAGACTGAAAGGGTGCACTCCTTTTACACCATCGTCAGCTGATTCCACATAGATGTCTACAGAACCTGTTCTATTAAATGCTTATACAAGTAGAGCCCCCCGAAAGAGAGGGTGTCAGCGGTAAGTTTGTGTTGACGTCACTGATTATTTTGCCCTTCCTCTGATCTGTCGGAACACTAACCCCCAAAAAAGGATCCTATCTGTTGAGCATCTGCCTTCACTCAGTCAGCATTGGGTCAGTAATCCATCAGTATAGCTAATGCCAAAAAAAACAGGAGTGGATCCAAAACAGAGATGACAAGTGAATAGAATCTATGTAGGTTCTGTGTTTTGTACAAACTTCTGCTTTTGGCTACCAAATCATAAGCCAATTCTGATGCAAACTAGGGACCATGTCATACAGGCCTTACAGCTGATACATATACAGGATCCGTTGTGGGTCTCATTTTTCCTTCCTTCTGACAGATCAGAAGAAGGGTCAAATAAATGATGATGTCAACCAGGCCAAAAGGGAAAAATAGTGGCCCATTCATAGAGTGGGGAGGGTGGGAACAGCATGACAAGTCCACAGAGTGGCCAAGTGACAGAGTGGCGAGGAAGCATTAGCATGAGGACACCACAGAGTGGCCCAATGACATAGTGGTGAGGTGGCAGGAGCATGAGGCGTACGCAGTGTGGCCAAGTGACATAGTGTTAAGGAGGCAGCAGCATGAGGAGACCACATAGTGGCCCAGTGACAAAGTGGCGAGGTGGCAGCAACATGAAGAAACCACAGAGTGGCCCAGTAACATAGTAATGATGTGGCAGTAGCATGTGGAGACCACAGAGTGGTGAGGTGGCAGCAGCATGAGAAAACTACAAAGTGGTGATGTGGTAGCAGCATGAGGAGACCACAGAGTGGCCCAGAGACATAGTAATGAGGTGGCAGCAGCTTGTGGCGACCACAAAGTAGTGATGTGGCAGCAGCATGAGGAGACCACAGAGTGGCCCAGTAACATAGTGTTAAGGTGGCAGCAGCATGAGGAGACCTCAGAGTACATAGACCAGTGACATAGTGTTGATGTGGCAGCAGCATGATGAGACTACAGAGTGGTGAGGTGGCAGCAGCATGAGGAGACCACAGAGTGGTAAGGTGGAAGCAGCATAAGCAGACCACAGAGTTTTGATCTGGCAGCTGCATGAGGAGACCACAGAGTGGTTCAGTGACATAGTGTTGAGTTGGCATCAGTATAAGGAGACCAGAGAGTTGCCCAGTGACAAGGTGGCAGCAGCATGAGGAGACCACAGAGTGGCCCAGTGACATAGTGTTAAGGTGGCAGCAGCATAAGGAGACCTCAGAGTAGACCAAAAGACAGTGTTGATGTGGCAGCAGTGAAGGAGACCACAGAGTAGCCCATTGACATAGTGGTGAGCTGGCAGAAGCATGATGAGACCTCAGAGTGGTGAGGTGGCAGCAGCATGAGGAGACCACATAGTATTGATGTGACAGCAGCATAAAGAGACCACAGAGTGGTCCAGTGACATAGTGGTGAGGTGGCAGCAGCATGAGCAGACCACAGAGTAGTCCACTGACATAGTGGTAAGCTGGCAGAAGCATGATGAGACCACAGAGTGGTGAGGTGGCAGCAGCATGAGGAGACCACAGAGTATTGATGTGACAGCAGCATGAGGAGACCACAGAGTGGCCCAGTGACATAGTGTTAAGGTGGAAGCAGCATAAGGAGACCTCAGAGTAGACCAGTAATATTGTGTTAATGGACCTGTGACATAGTGGTAAGGTGGCAGCAGCATGAGGAGGCCACAGAGTAGCCCACTGACATAGTGGTGAGCTGGCAGCCGCATGAGGAGACCACAGAGTGGCCCAGTAACATAGTGGTGCGTTGGAAGAAGCATAAGAAGGCCACAAAGTGGCCCAGTGACAGAGTGTTTAGGTGGCAGCAGCATGAGAAGACTAAAGAATGGTGATGTGGCAGCAGCTTGAGAAGACCACAGAGTGGCCCTGTGATATAGTGGTGAGGTTTCAGCAGCATGAGTAGACCATAGAGTGGCCTATAATTGAAATATTGGTTAGGTGGCAGCAGCATGAGGAGACCACAGAGTGGCTCAGTGACATAGTGGTGAGCTGGCAGCAGCATGAGGAAACCACAGAATGGAGCAATGACATAGTGGTGATGTGGCAGCAGCATGAGGAGACCACAGAATAGTGGCCCAGTGAGATAGTGGTGAGCTGGCAGCAGCATGGGGAAACCACAGAGTTGTGAGGTGGCAGCAACATGAGGAGACCATAGAGTGGCCCAGTGACATAGTGGTGAGGTGGCAGCAGCATGAGGAGACCACATGGTGGCCCAGTGACATAGTTTTGAGGTGGAAGTAGAATGAGGAAACCAAAGAGTGGCCCAATGACATGGTCGTGAGCTGGAAACAGCATGAGGAGAATATAGAGCGGTAATGTGCAGCAGCATGAGGAGACATAGTGACAGCCCTGTGACATAGTGGTGAGCTAGCAGCAGCATAAGGAGACCACAAAGTGGTCCAGTGACATAGTGGTGAGATGGCAGCAGCATGAGGAGACCACATGGTGGCCCAGTGACATAGTTTTGAGGGGTGGAAGCAGAAAGAGGAAACCAAAGAGAGGCCCACTGACATGGTCGTGAGCTGGAAACAGCATGAGGAGAATACAGAGCGGTAATGTGCAGCAGCATAAGGAGACCACAGAGTGGCCCTGTGACATAGTGGTGAGCTGGCAGCAGCATAAGGAGACCACAAAGTGGTCCAGTGACATAGTGGTGAGGTGGCAGCAGCATGAGTAGACCATAGAATGGCCCACTGAGATATTGGTTAGGTGGCAGCAACATGAGGAGACCACAGAGTGGCCCAGTGACATCGTGGTGAGCTGGCAGCAGCATAAGGAGACCACAAAGTGGTCCAGTGACATAGTGGTGAGGTGGCAGCAGCATGAGTATAAAACAGAGTGGGACAGTGACAAAGTGGTGAGATGGCAGCAGCATCAGGAGACCATAGAGTGGTGAGGTGGCAACAGCATGAGAAGACCACATAGTGGTGAGGTGGCAGCAGCATAAGATGACAACAGAGTGGCCCAGTGATATAGTATTGAGGTGGCAGCAGCATGAAGAGACCTAAAAATTGCCCAGTGACACAGTGGTGAGCTGGCAGTAGCATTAGGAAACCACAGAATGGAGCAATGACATAGTGGTGAGGAGGCAGCAGCATGAGACCACAGAGTAGCCCACTGACATAGTGGTGAGCTGGCAGCAGCATGAGGAGACCACAGAGTGGCCCAGTAACATAGCGGTGAGTTGGCAAAAGCATAAGGAGGCCACAAAGTGACCCAGTGACAGAGTGTTTAGGTGGCAGCAGCACGAGAAGACTAAAGAATGGTGATGTAGCAGCAGCTTGAGGAGACCACAGAGTGGCTCTGTGATATAGTGCTGAGGTGTCAGCAGCATGAGTAGACAATAGAGTGGCCCATTGAAATATTGGTTAGGTGGCAGCAGCATGAGGAGACCACAGAGTGGCCCAGTCATATAGTGGTGAGCTGGCTGCAGCTTAAGGGGCCACAAAGTGGGCCAGTGACATAGTGGTGAGGTGGCAGCAGCATGAGGAAACCACAGAATCAAGCAATGACCTAGTGGTGATGTGGCAGCAGCATGAGGAAACCAAAGAGTGGCCCAGTGATATAATGGTGAGCTGGAAGCAGCATGAGAAAACCACAGAGTTGTGAGGTGGCAGCAACACGAGGAGACCACATGGTGGCCCAGTGACATAGTTTTGAGGTGGAAGCCGAATGAGGAAACAGCATGAGGAGAATACAGAGTGGTAATGTGGCAGCAGCATGAGGAGACCACAGAGTGGCCCTGTGACATAGTGGTGAGGTGTCAGCAGCAGAAGTAGACCATAGAATGGCCCACTGAGATATTGGTTACGTGGCAGCAGCATGAGGAGACCATAGAATCGAGCAATGACCTAGTGGTGATGTGGAAGCAGCATAAGGAAACCAAAGAGTGGCCCAGTGACATAGTAGTGAGCTGGCAGCAGCATGAGGAAACTACAGAGTTGTGAGGTGGCAGCAACACGAGGAGACCACAGACTGGCCCAGTGACATAGTGCTGAGGTGGCAGCAGCATGAGGAGACCACATGGTGGCCCAGTGACATAGTTTTGAGGTGGAAGCAGAATGAGGAAACAGCATGAGGAGAATACAGAGTGGTAATGTGGCAGCAGCATGAGGAGACCACAGAGTGGCCCTGTGACATAGTGGTGAGGTGTCAGCAGCAGAAGTAGACCATAGAATGGCCCACTGAGATATTGGTTACGTGGCAGCAGCATGAGGAGACCACAGAGGGGCCCAGTGACATAGTGGTGAGCTGGCAGCAGCATACGGAGACCACAAAGTGGTCCAGTGACATAGTGGTGAGGTGGCAGCAGCATGAGTATAAAACAGAGTGGCACAGTGACAAAGTGGTGAGCTGGCAGCAGCATGAGGAGACCATAGAGTGGTGAGGTGGCAACAGCATGAGAATACCACATAGTGGTGAGGTGGCAGCAGCATAATATGACAACAGAGTGGCCCAGTGACATAGTATTGAGGTGGCAGCAGCATGAGGAGACCAAAAAATTGCCCAGTGACATAGTGGTGAGCTGGCGGCAGCATTAGGAAACCACATGGTGATTTGGCAGCAGCATGAAGAGACTACATGGTGGCACAGTGACATAGCAGCATGTGGAGACCACAGAGTGGCCCGGCGACATAGTGGTTAGCTGGCAGCAGCATGAGGAGACCACAGAGTGGCGAGGTGGCAACAGCATGAGAATACCACATATTGGTGAGGTGGCAGCAGCATAATATGACAACAGAGTGGCCCAGTGACATAGTATTGAGGTGGCAGCAGTGTGAGGAGACCAAAAAATTGCCCAGTGACATAGTGGTGAGCTGGCAGCAGCATTAGGAAACCACAGAATGGAGCAATGACATAGTAGTGAGGTGGCAGCAGCATGAGGAGACCACAGAGTGGTGAGGTATCAGCAGCATGAGGAGACCACAGAGTGGTGATTTGGCAGCAGCATGAGGAGACCACAGAGTGGCTCAATGATATAGTGTTGAGTTGGCAGCAGAATTAGGATATCACAGAGTGGCCCGGCGACATAGTGGTTAGCTGGCAGCAGCATGAGGAGACCACAGAGTGGTGGGGTAGCAGCAGCATGAGAATACCACATATTGGTGAGGTGGCAGCAGCATAATATGACAACAGAATGGCCCAGTGACATAGTATTGAGGTGGCAGCAGCGTGAGGAGACCAAAAAATTGCCCAGTGACATAGTGGTGAGCTGGCAGCAGCATTAGGAAACCACAGAATGGAGCAATGACATAGTGGTGAAGTGACAGCAGCATGAGGAGACCACAGAGTGGTGAGGTATCAGCAGCATGAGGAGACCACAGAGTGGTGATTTGCGCTTTGTAAAGTGGAAGTATAACATCCCTTCCCCACGAGTCCATAGCTCGTTTAATGCATGACAATATCCTGGTGGCCTTAGAAGCAGTTGATTGACATTGTATGCTGTAATTTAATCCACCATCCCCAAGGACACCCAAATCCTTCTCTATAAGTGACTCTCCCAGTGCTACATCACCTAGGACATATGAAGCACAGAGATTATTGCTACCAAGATGCATAACTTTACCTTTGTCCACATTGAACCTCATTTGCCAAGTTGATACCCGATCACTCAGAGTGTTCAAGTCAGCTTGTAGTATATGGACATCTTCCATAGACTGTACAGTTCTACATAGCTTAGTGTCATCTGCAAAAAAATAGATATGGTGCTATTTATCCCGACCTCAATATCATTAATAAATAAATGAACATAGGGCCCAACACTGAACCTTGGGGTACACCACTTATAACCTGGGACCATTCTGAATAGGAATCATTGACCACAACTCTCTGGACACAGTCCTTCAGCCAGTTTTCAATCCAATTACAAACTATACTTTCCAAGCCTATAGACCTTACTTTACTTATTAAGCATCTATGAGGGACAGTATCAAAAGCTTTTGCAAAATCCAGAAACACTACATCCACAGCCGCCCCTCTGTCCAGGCTACTACTCACCTCCTCATGAAAACAGATCAGGTTAATCTGACAACTTCTGTCCTTGGTAAACCCATGCTGGTTATCACTTATAATGTTATTTATAGTCATATACTCCTGTATATAGTCCCTTAACCCCTTAAGGACACAGCCTTATTACACCTTAGGACCAGGCCATTTTTTGCAAATCTGACCAGTGTCACTTTAAGCGGTGATAACTTTAAAACGCTTTGACTTATCCAGGCCATTCTGAGATTGTTTTTTTTTCGTCACATATTGTACTTCATGACACTGGTAAAATAAAGTAAAAAAATAAAAAAAAAATGCATAAAAAAATGCCAAATTTACCAAAAATTTGGAAAAATTAGCAAATTTCAAAGTTTCAGTTTCTCTACTTCTGTAATACATAGTAATACCCCTAAAAATTGTGATGCCTTTACATTCCCCATATGTCTACTTCATGTTTGAATTATTTTGGGAATTATATTTTATTTTTTGGGGATGTTACAAGGCTTAGAAGTTTAGAAGCAAATCTTGAAATTTTTCAGAAATTTACAAAAACCCAATTTTTAGGGACCACTACAGCTTTGAAGTCACTTTGCGAGGCTTACATAATAGAAACCACCCAAAAAGAGACCCCATTCTATAAACTACACCCCTCAAGGTATTCAAAACTGATTTTACAAACTTTGTTAACCCTTTAGGTGTTGCACAAGAGTTATTGGCAAATGGGGATGAAATTTGCGAATTTCATTTTTTTGCCTAATTTTCCATTTTAACCCATTTTTTCCACTAACAAAGCAAGGGTTAACAGCCAAACAAGACTGTATCTTTATTGCCCTGACTCTGCCGTTTACAGAAACACCCCATATGTGGCCGTAAACTACTGTACGGCCACACAGCGGGGCGTAGAGTGAAAGGTGCGCCGTTTGGTTTTTGGAAGGCAGGTTTTGCTGGACTGGTTTTTTGACACCATGTTCCATTTGAAGTTCCCCCTGATGCACCCCTAGAGTAGAAACTCCATAAAAGTGACCCCATCTAAGAAACTACACCCCTCAAGGTATACAAAACAGATTTTACAAACTTTGTTAACCCTTTAGGTGTTGCACAAGATTTAATGGAATATAGAGATACAATTTCAAAATTTCACTTTTTTGGCAGATTTTTCATTTTAATATTTTTTTTCCAGTTACAAAGCAAGGGTTAACAGCCAAACAAAACTCATTATTTATGGCCCTGATTCTGTAGTTTACAGAAACACCCCATATGTGGTCGTAAACTGCTGTACGGGCACACGGCAGGGCGCAGAAGGAAAGGAATGCCATACGGTTTTTGGAAGGCAGATTTTGCTGGACTGGTTTTTTTGACACCATGTCCCATTTGAAGCCCCCCTGATGCACCCCTAGAGTAGAAACTCCAAAAAAGTAACCCCATTTTAGAAACTACGGGATAGGGTGGCAGTTTTGTTGGTACTAGTTTAGGGTACATATGATTTTTGGGTGCTCTATATTACACTTTTTGTGCGGCAAGGTAACAAGAAATTGCTTTTTTGGCACCATTCATCTGACAGGTTAGATCATGTGGTAATTTTATAGAGCAGGTTGTTACGGACGCGGCGATACCTAATATGTATACTATTATTTTTTTTTAATGTAAGTTTTACATAATGATTTCATTTTTAAAACAAAAAAAATGTTTTAGTGTCTCCATAGTCTAAGAGCCATAGTTTTTTCAATTTTTGGGCGATTATCTTAAGTAGGGTCTCATTTTTTGTGGGATGAGATGACGGTTTGATTGGCACTATTTTGGGGTGCACATTACTTTTTGATTGCTTGCTATTACACTTTTTGTGACGTAAGATGACAAAAAATGGCTTTTTTTACACCGTTTTTATTTTTATTTTTTTACGGTGGTCACCTGAGGGGTTAGGTCATGTGATATTTTTATAGAGCCAGTCAATTCGGACACGGCGATACCTAATATGTATACTTTTTTTTTTATGTAAGTTTTACACAATGATTTCATTTTTGGAACAAGAAAAAAACATGTTTTAGTGTTTCCTTAGTCTAAGAGCCATAGTTTTTTCAGTTTTTGGGCGATTATCTTAGGGTATGATTTTTGCGGGATGAGATAACGGTTTGATTGTTACAATTTTGGCGTACATGCGACTTTTTTGATCACTTTTATTACCTTTTTTGGGAAGTAAGGTGGGCAAAATTTAAATTTCATCATAGTTTTTTATTTTTTATTTTTATGGCATTCACCGTTCGGGTAAAGTAACATGACCATTTTATAGATCAGGTCGTTACGGACGCGGCGATACCAAACATGTGTAGGGAATTTTATTTTTTTCATTTTTAATCAGTGATAAATGTGTTTTTTGATTTTTACTTTATTTTCACTTTTTTCACTTTTTTTTGACCCAGACCCACTTGGTTCTTGAAGATCCAGTGGGTCTGATGTCTGCATAATACAGTACAGTACAATATATATTGTACTCTACTGTATTTTACTTACACTTTGTCTGAACAGATCTATGCCTTCAGCACAGATCTGTTCGGAACCATGGACAGCAGGACGCCTGAGAAGGCGTCCTGTTGCCATGGGAACCTTCCCGGTCTGCTCAGTAGTGGCCAGAACTGCGCAGACGGGGAAGGGTAAGGACGGGGCTTCGGGGGGCTGCCTGGGAGCTTTCTCCCTCTCCATTCGGGGGCTGCAAAGGCACAGCAGCCCCCTGATGGGAGAGGGAGGGAGCTCCCTGAGCTGTTAACCTTTTCCATACAGCGGTCCGTACGGACCGCTGTATGGAAAGGGTTAAACGGCTGACATCGCATCACCGATGTCAGCCGTTTATACCAGGGTGCCAGCAATGTGCTGGCACCCTGGTATACCCACTAGACACCAACGATTATGCAAAGGGAGGCGGGCGCACCGCCGCACCGCCCGCCTCCCGCAACCCTCCCCCTGCACCTCCCACCGGGCTCAAATAACTCAGGGGTGCAGGGAGGAGGGATACAGGAACATTTTTTGAATCCTAAAGTTTCTGATCCCCGCGGTCAGGGACCGCGGGGATCAGAAACTGCAGAAATTGCAGCAAACCGCAGGTCTGAATTGACCTGCGGTTTGCCGCGATCGCCAACAAGGGGGGTCACGGGACCCCCCCGCGCATTTAGCCTAGGTGCCTGCTCAATGATTTGAGCAGGCACCTGGTTCCGATCACTGCCAGCCACAAGGCAGTGATCAAAAATACACAGGGCGTACCTGTCCTTAAGTACCAGGGCACAAGGGCGTACCTGTACGCCCTGTGTCCTTAAGGGGTTAAGAGTCCTTCAAACATTTTTCCCACAATAGAAGTTAAACTAACTGGTCTATAATTACCTATGGAGGACCTTGATCCTTTTTTAAATATGGGCACCACGTTTGCCTTGCGCCAATCACTTGGCACTGTACCAGTCCCTAGAGAATCCTTAAAAATTATAAACAGGGACACAGCAATGACTGAACTGAGCTCTTTAAGCACTCTTGGGTGTACTCCATCTGGACCCAGAGCCTTGTTCACATTTACCCTATTTAACTTCTCTTGGACCATATCTACATTTAGCCAATTGAGCATATCACTGGATGAACTAACAACCCCACGCCACAAATATCAGCTCCTTTTTCTTCTTTTATATATACAGAGCTAAAAAGAACTGTTAGTAACTCTGCCTTTTACTTATCTTCAGTGACTACTCCCTTTTACCATTATTTAGGGACCTACCTGCTCAGACTAGGCTTTTTAGCATTTATATATTTAAAAAAAACTTTTGGGGATTTGTTTTTGCCTTTTTTTGCTACCTGCTGTTCTTTTTATATCTTTGCTAATTTTATCTCCTTTTTGCAGATTTTATTAAGCCCTTTGTAATCTTCAAACGCTACAGCTGATCCCTCAGATTTGTATTTTTAAAATGCCCTCTTTTTGTCTTTTATTGCTCTTTTTACAGTAGTTGTAAGCCATGGGGGGTTTAATTTTAGCCATTTATAATTGTTACCTAAAGGGATAATGTTTTTAGTGCAATTACTCAATGTGGATTTGATGTGGTTGCTAGATAGATGATATATAGATAGATATATAGATATTATATGATCGATAGATAGATAGATAGATGTCACTGTTATGTGGGCACTGTGACTATCACTGTTATGTGGGCACTGTGGATATCACTGTTATGTGGGCACTGTAAATATCACTGTTATGTGGGCACTGTGGATATCACTGTTATGGGGGCACTGTGGAGGTCACTGTAACAGGAGCACTGTTGATGTCATTGTTATGGGGCACTATAGATATCACTGTTATAGGTGCTCAGTATAAGTGATAGGGCTCATGCACAGAACTATATTCATTTTGCGGTCTGCAAGTTGAGGATCCACTAAATATGGTTACAGTCTGTGTGCGATTTTGAATTTTTTTGCAGTCCCACTGAGTTCTATGGGTTTTAGATCTGCATTATGAGGACCAGAATAGGACAGGTTCCATCTTTCACAGAACTGACATACAGATGTGGAAAGCACATGGATGTCATCAGTGTGTTTTTTACATCTGTATGTCAGTTCCAGTAAAGACAGAACATGTCCTATTCTGGTCTTCAAAATAAGGACCTCAAATCCATAGAACTCAATCGGACTGCAAAAAATGTGGATCGCAAAATGGATACAGTCATGTGCATAAGGGTTTAGATAAATAGCTCAGCAGGCAAGATCATACAAGATAGGCTTAGATACACAGCTCAGCAGGCTATATCATATAAAATGGGATTAGACAAACAGCTCAGCAGGCAGTATCATATGAGATGGGATTAGATACACACTTCAGCAGGCAGTATCGCACACACCAGGCTGTAGGCACACACATGATAGGATTAGATACAGATGTATTTGGATATGATGTGTTTATTACACTCTGGAGATGGTGATGGAAGAGCCTGTGAACAGTCAGTGATGGAATTAGATACACAGCTCAGCTGGCTGTATCACACAGGATAGGATTAGATAAAGATGTGAATTAATGTGCTTGCTGAGTCATGCTGTGTATTACACTCTGGAGATGGTGAGGGCAGATCCTGTGAACAGTCAGTGATGAGATTAGATACACAGCTCAGCAGGCTGTATCACACAGGATATGATTAGATACAGATGTGTTTGGATATGATGTGTTTATTACACTCTGGAGATGGTAATGAAAGAGCCTGGGGACGGTTAGTGATGGGATTAGATACACAGCTCAGCAGGCTGTATCACACAGGATAGGATTAGATACACATGTGACGGTCAGTGATGGGATTTAGACACTGAATGAGAAGTAGATTCATGTCTGTGTGCAGAAAGATGGACACAGGAGTTATAGATTGAGTAGCTGCTGCAGACAGAGCAGTGTGGGGGGGCGTGGCCAGCCTGTGACTCATCACTGTGCAGTGCAGCCAGGATTGTGTATTAATAAAGGAGATTAATTAGGAGATAAATGTAATAAAGTTGAAGAATGTAAACAGCTCTGCCTCAAAGAAGCCAATACATTTTAGGCTTCACACTGGAGATTCTGAAGCACAAACAGGGGAAGAAAAGCACAAAAATGAAAAACAGGTATTGGGGGCATATGTATGTGTGTATGTAGAGGGGTGTTAGGAGCACAAAAACTGAATTTTAATTTTGGGACCAGACAACCTCCTCAAGTATATAGTATAGATTCAAATAGTGGAAATGTAGGGTGGAATGCCGCTAGAGATATGAGGAGTAAAAATAGAAGAATGCGGTGTGTTCCATTGTGGAACGAACCAATTTCACTGGAGCAGAGGAAAAAATCCAAGATGGCGGTGCTTTCCACTGTGGAATGCTCCGACATCTATGGCGATTCTGACAAGCGCTGGCTGTGAGGAGATACTGTAGTGTGTACCTTTGTGGGGCGCACTGATCTTAGGAGCGCAGGAGTAAAGATGGTGGTGCAGACCTGTCGGGTTTTTGGTAGAAAGAGGCAATGTGGTGCGTTCAACTGTAAATAGACGGAAGCAGAAATATAAGATGGTGCGTTCCAAGGTGGAATGCACTGATATATATATAGTGAGCTTGCGGGGTGCTAAATGAAAGGAAGCGATGCGTTTCAGTATGGAACACATTGTAATAGTAGAGCCGCCTCTTCCTACCAAATACCCGATAGGTCTGCACCAACATCTTTACCCCTGTCCTCCTAAGATCAGTGCGCCCCACAAAGGTACGCACTACAGTATCTCCTCACATTTAGCTCTTGTCAGATTCACCATAGACGTTGGTGCCTATGTAAGACAATCACTTAAAACAGTAAAACCAATTGCACCCATATACCTATCCATCAAAATCTCCGCTGCAAAGGACATATGGCGCTCCTTCCATTCTGAGTCCTGCCATGTGCCCTCACAGCAGTTTAACCACCACATATGGGGTGTTGCCATATTCAGGAGAAAATGGGTAACAAATTATGGGGTGCTTTATCTCCTGTTACCATTTGTGAATAATGGGCTAAAGCAACATTTTAATGGAAGAAACCAAACTTTTCATTTTTATAGCCAAGTGTTTCCAAATTCCATAATACGCTTAGGGGTTCAAAATGCTCAGTACCCCCCTTAGTATATTCTTTAAATTTCCAAAATGGGGTGACTTTTTGAGAGTTTCTACTATAGGGGTACGTCAAGGTCTCTTTAAATACAAAATGGTGCCTAAAAACCATTCTAACAAAATCTGCCTCCAAAGTTATTATGGCACTCCTTTTCTTCTGACCACTGCCACGTGCCCATCAGAGTAGTTTAATGCCACATATGGGGTGTTTCTGTAAACTGCTGAATCATAGTAATATATATTGAGGTTTATTTTGCTGTTAACCCTTTCTGTGCTGCAAGAAAAAATGTATTAACATAAAAAAAATCTCACTTTTTCTTTAATTCTTGTAAAACACCTCAAGGGTTAACAAAGTTTGTAACACCAGTTTTTAATACTTTGAGGGTTTAGTTTCTAAAATGGGGTCATTTATGGGTGGTTTCTATTACGTAAGCCCCTCAAAATCACTTTATAACTGAATTGGTGCTTAAGAAAATGGTTTTGGAAATTTTGTTGAAAATTTCAAAAATAGCTTCTAAACTTCTAAGCTTTTTAACGTCCTAAAAAATAAAAATGACATTTACAAAATTATACCAACATAAAACAGACATATGGGGAATGTTGATTGATAACCATTGTGGCAGTGGGGCTGCCAAGAAGGCTGTATAAGGGCCATTAAAATGGTTTATCTCACCTAGAGGAAGCTGGGTGAGAACAAGAAAGGCTTGGAAAATAGTTTTTTTTCCACTGCATGCAGCAGCTGGGCTGGTAAATAGCAGCCAGCTGAGGAGCTTGGATAAATGTTGGCAGGTTAATTCAAGGCCTGTGGGAGCCAGGACCCTCTAACCCTGGGTAGGGTAAGCACCGTGTTGTGTTTTGGGGAGCTGGGTGGTAGACCCAGATCCCAATAGAGAGGGAGAAATACTGTGTAGTCAGTGCCTAGACGGCTGAGGATTTGTGTTTATGATTTGTTTGGACTGCTATAAAAGTGACAATAAAGGTGGTCGCGGCCAGTTTGCACCCACATCTACAGTGTTGGAGTGGCTTCTTGATGTGTGCAAACCGTCTAAGCGGAGAAGACAGCAATCCTGGAGAGCTAAGTGCCTCCGAGTTGTTACACCATTTTATGAGGTATTACTATCTGTCTTAAAAGTTGAAAAATAAAAATTTTGAAAATTAAGAATTTTTCAATTTTTTTTGTAAATTTTAGATTATTTTATAAATAAAAGTGAACTATATCAACTCAAATTTACCACTGTCATGAAGTACAATGTGTCACAAGAAAACAATCTCAGAATAGCTTGGATAAGTAAAAGCGTTCCAAAGTCATTACCACATAATCGCCCTGGGATTTAAGGTGAAAAGTGGCCCAGTACTGAAAGGGTTAAAGGTTATTTTAGTATTTTCTGCTATTTCTGAAGTACAAAGTTTAAGATTCAGCTAACACTAGATAATATCTACACCAAATAAAATAATTGTTCTGCGGTCTAGTGCACAATGATTATAAAGTACTGTCCTGTTACAACATAATTGCCACAATGATTATGCCATTGTTGTCCCCAACTGCAACACCATATGATTGCAAGGGCCTAGTCCTCACCAGTTGCCCCTACTAACTAAACACAAAAATGTACTTTGGTTATAAGAGCATTGTCCTTTACTGATTACAATTGCTCAGCCAGCACTGATTATTTCTCTCCACTGATTATATACTATTCAGATTAACAACAAAAGATGTCAGTGCTAAATCTTGAAATAAAGATTGTTAATGTATATTAAAGAATAGCATAATTACAGGAATAAATAGGTGAAAAATAAATTATTTCAGGATTTTCAGAATTCCTTCCATTCTTACATTTTTTGTGCTTGTTGCATCAGATTATAGAGAGAGCAAGGGTTACATTATTTAAAACCCAAATTTTTAGGGGACTTTCAGGATGAATTATACCAAGGACTAACTACAAATACCTGCTGCAAGATCAATCATGGTTCATTGTTATTGATGAAGCGTATGGCACTTATAAACTTCTGGCGGTATTATTAGGGCAGTATATGGACGATATGAATATATAGTATTTCAAAACCATACAAGATTAATGTCATTATAAGCAACACTTAGGCTTCATGCACACTATATTTGTATGTTATTTGTATCACTGTTTTTAAATATAATTGTTGTGCTGTGCTAATCCTTATAGCCTTTTGTTATGCATATGATGCTGAACTCTCAGGTTAACCATTTTATGAACAACTATCTCCTTTTTTTCTTTGAAAAAGTAGTGTGGGGTTCCAGACAACTGTTGCCCAAGAGTTCTTCACAAACCTTGACTTCTTGAATATGAAGATTTCGTAGACCTTAATTGAGTATCAGGCTGTTAAGAGTCTTTTAAATGGGTAAATGAATTGCCTGTAACAAGTATCTAATGGCAATATACATATCATTTATATTTTCCAATCATTAGCAGAGTTTTTTTGTGTGCAAAGGATCATTTTTATCATATTTTTTTACAACTCCTCTCACAGTTACATTGTTTGTCTGCAGCACATAATCACATTTTTATGCCCGCTTAAGAGATGCAATCAATGATAAGCGTTTTATCATTCGATCACTGGACATGATCAGCATCAAACATTCATAAGACCAGTATTTTAAGGGGCTATGCCACTGGTATACCACTAAATTGTCTATGACATGCGCAGTGACATTGACAACCTGCCTTTACTATCACAGCTAACCTGTGATGCTTGATGATGCTTGCACAGCTATTGTACCTGTGTGATAACTGTGCTGTATATTTACAGTGCTGGTTCTCAACAGCAGTACAACTTGTTCATTTGTCAGCTGATCAGCATCCTGTCCACATTGGACAGTTATCAGGAACGAGTGTTCTTATAAACTTCTCCTGCTCAATCTTTGACCTATGCAAAAGGGCTTTAACGTTTCTTATTAAAAAAAAATTGCAGATACCACTGTATAGTTGTTTGTATATACATAGAAATATACAAATTTGATTATACCATCCAAACCAGAGATGTCCATCTGTAGATAGCTGTTTTAGGGTCCTTGCCTCTCACTAGTAGAAAGCAAGGTATCAGAGGCAGCTTAGGATTGGTACTCTGTTTGTCATTTAAGAGACATACTGGTCTACAGATCATTGTTTTTGGTTTGGCTGGTATGATCTAATGTTTATACCTGAAGATTAGCTTTAACATAGCAGATTTCCCTTTAATCTAGAAATAAATGTCAGAAATAGTTTATTAGTAGAGTTGAGCGAACACCTGGATGTTCGGGTTCGAGAAGTTCGGCCGAACTTCCCGGAAATGTTCGGGTTCGGGATCCGAACCCGATCCGAACTTCGTCCCGAACCCGAACCCCATTGAAGTCAATAGGGACCCGAACTTTTCGGCACTAAAACGGCTGTAAAACAGCCCAGGAAAGGGCTAGAGGGCTGCAAAAGGCAGCAACATGTAGGTAAATCCCCTGCAAACAAATGTGGATAGGGAAATGAATAAAAATAAAAATTTAATAAATAAAAATTAACCAAAATCAATTGGAGAGAGGTCCCATAGCAGAGAATCTGGCTTCCCGTCACCCACCACTGGAACAGTCCATTCTCAGATATTTAGGCCCCGGCACCCAGGCAGAGGAGAGAGGTCCCGTAACAGACAATCTGGCTTCATGTCAGCAGAGAATTAGTCTGCATGTCATAGCAGAGAATGAGGCTTCACGTCAGCCACCACTGCAACAGTCCATTGGCATATATTTAGGCCCAGCACACAGGCAGAGGAGAGAGGTCCCGTAACAGAGGATCTGGCTTCATGTCAGCAGAGAATTAGTCTGCATGTCATAGCAGAGAATGAGGCTTCACGTCAGCCACCACTGCAACAGTCCATTGGCATATATTTAGGCCCAGCACCCAGGCAGAGGAGAGAGGTCCCGTAACAGAGGATCTGGCTTCATGTCAGCAGAGAATCAGTCTGCATGTCATAGCAGAAAATCAGGCTTCACGTCACCCAGCACTGTAAGAGTCCATTTTCATAAATTTAGGCCCAGCACCCAGGCAGAGGAGAGAGGTCCCTTAACAGACAATCTGGCTTCATGTCAGCAGAGAATCAGTCTTCATATCATAGCAGAGAATCAGGCTTCACGTCACCCACCACTGTAAGAGTCCATTTTCATAAATTTAGGCCCAGCACCCAGGCAGAAGAGAGAGGTCCCGTAACAGACAATCTGGCTTCATGTCAGCAGAGAATTAGTCTGCATGTCATAGCAGAGAATGAGGCTTCACGTCAGCCACCAATGCAACAGTCCATTGGCATATATTTAGGCCCAGCATAAAGGCAGAGGAGAGAGGTCCCGTAACAGACAATCTGGCTTCATGTCAGCAGAGAATTAGTCTGCATGTCATAGCAGAGAATGAGGCTTCACGTCAGCCACCACTTTAACAGTCCATTGGCATATATTTAGGCCCAGCACACAGGCAGAGGAGAGAGGTCCCGTAACAGACAATCTGGCTTCATGTCAGCAGAGAATTAGTCTGCATGTCATAGCAGAGAATGAGGCTTCACGTCAGCCACCACTGCAACAGTCCATTGGCATATATTTAGGCCCAGCACCCAGGCAGAGGAGGGAGGTCCCGTAACAGAGAATCTGTCTTCATGTCAGCAGAGAATCAGTCTGCATGTCATAGCAGAGAATCAGGCTTCACGTCAGCCACCACTGCAACAGTCCATTGTCAGATATTTAGGCCCAGCACACAGGCAGAGGAGGGAGGTCCCGTAACTGAGAATCTGTCTTCATGTCAGCAGAGAATCAGTCTGCATGTCATAGCAGAGAATCAGGCTTCACGTCAGCCACCACTGCAACAGTCCATTGGCATATATTTAGGCCCAGCACACACACAGGCAGAGGAGAGAGATCCCGTAACAGAGAATCTGGCTTCATGTCAGCAGAGAATCAGTCGGCATGTCATAGTAGAGAATCAGGCTTCACGTCAGCCACCACTGCAACAGTCCATTGGCATATATTTAGGCCCAGCACACACACAGGCAGAGGAGAGAGGTCCCGTAACTGAGAATCTGTCTTCATGTCAGCAGAGAATCAGTCTGCATGTCATAGCAGAGAATCAGGCTTCACGTCAGCCACCACTGCAACAGTCCATTGTCAGATATTTAGGCCCAGCACACAGGCAGAGGAGGGAGGTCCCGTAACTGAGAATCTGTCTTCATGTCAGCAGAGAATCAGTCTGCATGTCATAGCAGAGAATCAGGCTTCACGTCAGCCACCACTGCAACAGTCCATTGGCATATATTTAGGCCCAGCACCCAGGCAGAGGAGGGAGGTCCCGTAACAGAGAATCTGTCTTCATGTCAGCAGAGAATCAGTCTGCATATCATAGCAGAGAATCAGGCTTCACGTCAGCCACCACTGCAACAGTCCATTGGCATATATTTAGGCCCAGCACACAGGCAGAGGAGAGAGGTCCCGTAACAGAGAATCTGGCTTCATGTCAGCAGAGACTCAGTCTGCATGTCATAGCAGAGAATCAGGCTTCACGTCACCCAACATTGGAACAGTCCATTGGCATATATTTAGGCCCCGGCACCCAGACAGAGGAGAGGTTCATTCAACTTTGGGTAGCCTCGCAATATAATGGTAAAATGAAAATAAAAATAGGATTGAATGAGGAAGTGCCCTGGAGTCCAATAATATATGGTTAAGGGGAGGTAGTTAATGTCTAATCTGGACAAGGGACGGACAGATCCTGTGGGATCCATGCCTGGTTCATTTTTATGAACGTCAGCTTGTCCACATTGGCTGTAGACAGGTGGCTGCGTTTGTCTGTAATGACGCCCCCTGCCGTGCTGAATACACGTTCAGACAAAACGCTGGCCGCCGGGCAGGCCAGCACCTCCAAGGCATAAAAGGCTAGCTCTGGCCACGTGGACAATTTAGAGACCCAGAAGTTGAATGGGGCCGAACCATCAGTCAGTACGTGGAGGGGTGTGCACATGTACTGTTCCACCATGTTAGTGAAATGTTGCCTCCTGCTAACACGTTGCGTATCAGGTGGTGGTGCAGTTAGCTGTGGCGTGTTGACAAAAGTTTTCCACATCTCTGCCATGCTAACCCTGCCCTCAAAGGAGCTGGCATTGACACAGCTGCCTTGGCGACCTCTTGCTCCTCCTCTGCCTTGGCCTTGGGCTTCCACTTGTTCCCCTGTGACATTTGGGAATGCTCTCAGTAGCGCGTCTACCAACGTGCGCTTGTACTCGCGCATCTTCCTATCACGCTCCAGTGCAGGAAGTAAGGTGGGCACATTGTCTTTGTAGCGTGGATCCAGCAGGGTGGCAACCCAGTAGTCCGCACAGGTTAAAATGTGGGCAACTCTGCTGTCGTTGCGCAGGCACTGCAGCATGTAGTCGCTCATGTGTGCCAGGCTGCCCAGGGGTAAGGACAAGCTGTCCTCTGTGGGAGGCGTATCGTCATCGTCCTGCCTTTCCCCCCAGCCACGCACCAGTGATGGACCCGAGCTGCGTTGGGTGCCACCCCGCTGTGACCATGCTTCATCCTCATCCTCCTCCACCTCCTCCTCATCCTCGTCCTCCTCGTCCTCCAGTAGTGGGCCCTGTCTGGCCACATTTGTACCTGGCCTCTGCTGTTGCCAAAAACCTCCCTCTGAGTCACTTCTAAGAGACTGGCCTGAAAGTGCTAAAAATGACCCCTCTTCCTCCTCCTCCTCCTCCTCCTGGGCCACCTCCTCTTGCATCATCGCCCTAAGTGTTTTCTCAAGGAGACATAGAAGTGGTATTGTAACGCTGATAACGGCGTCATCGCCACTGGCCATGTTGGTGGAGTACTCGAAACAGCGCAACAGGGCACACAGGTCTCGCATGGAGGCCCAGTCATTGGTGGTGAAGTGGTGCTGTTCTGTAGTGCGACTGACCCGTGCGTGCTGCAGCTGAAACTCCACTATGGCCTGCTGCTGCTCGCACAGTCTGTCCAGCATGTGCAAGGTGGAGTTCCACCTGGTGGGCACGTCGCATATGAGGCGGTGAGCGGGAAGGCCGAAGTTACGCTGTAGCGCAGACAGGCGAGCAGCAGCAGGATGTGAACGCCGGAAGCGCGAACAGACGGCCCGCACTTTATGCAGCAGCTCTGACATGTCGGGGTAGTTGTGTATGAACTTCTGCACCACCAAATTCAGCACATGCGCCAAGCAAGGGATGTGCGTCAAATTGGCTAGTCCCAGAGCTGCAACGAGATTTCGCCCATTATCACACACCACCAGGCCGGGCTTGAGGCTCACCGGCAGCAACCACTCGTCGGTCTGTTGTTCTATACCCCGCCACAACTCCTGTGCGGTGTGGGGCCTGTCCCCCAAACATATGAGTTTCAGAATGGCCTGCTGACGTTTACCCCGGGCTGTGCTGAAGTTGGTGGTGAAGGTGTGTGGCTGACTGGATGAGCAGGTGGAAGAAGAGGAGGAGGAAGCCGAGAAGGAGGAGGTGGCAACAGGAGGCAAAGAATGTTGCCCTGCGATCCTTGGCGGCGGAAGGACGTGCGCCAAACAGCTCTCCGCCTGGGGCCCAGCTGCCACTACATTTACCCAGTGTGCAGTTAGGGAGATATAGCGTCCCTGGCCGTGCTTACTGGTCCACGTATCTGTGGTTAGGTGGACCTTGCTACAGATGGCGTTGCGCAGTGCACACTTGATTTTATCGGATACTTGGTTGTGCAGGGAAGGCACGGCTCTCTTGGAGAAGTAGTGCCGGCTGGGAACAACATACTGTGGGACAGCAAGCGAAATGAGCTGTTTGAAGCTGTCTGTGTCCACCAGCCTAAATGACAGCATTTCATAGGCCAGTAGTTTAGAAATGCTGGCATTCAGGGCCAGGGATCGAGGGTGGCTAGGTGGGAATTTACGCTTTCTCTCAAATGTTTGTGAGATGGAGAGCTGAACGCTGCCGTGTGACATGGTTGAGACGCTTGGTGACGGAGGTGGTGGTGGTGGTGTTGGTGGTACATCCCCTGTTTGCTGGGCGGCAGGTGCCAACGTTCCTCCAGAGGCGGAGGAAGAGGCCGAGGCGGCAGCAGCAGAAGAGGCCGAGGCGGCAGCAGCAGAAGAGGTAGCAGGGGGAGCCTGAGTGACTTCCTTGGTTTTAAGGTGTTTACTCCACTGCAGTTCATGCTTTGCATGCAGGTGCCTGGTCATGCAGGTTGTGCTCAGGTTCAGAACGTTAATGCCTCGCTTCAAGCTCTGATGGCACAGCGTGCAAACCACTCGGGTCTTGTCGTCAGCACATTGTTTGAAGAAGTGCCATGCCAGGGAACTCCTTGAAGCTGCCTTTGGGGTGCTCGGTCCCAGATGGCGGCGGTCAGTAGCAGGCGGAGTCTCTTGGCGGCGGGTGTTCTGCTTTTGCCCACTGCTCCCTCTTTTGCTACGCTGTTGGCTCGGTCTCACCACTGCCTCTTCCTCCGAACTGTGAAAGTCAGTGGCACGACCTTCATTCCATGTGGGGTCTAGGACCTCATCGTCCCCTGCATCGTCTTCCACCCAGTCTTGATCCCTGACCTCCTGTTCAGTCTGCACACTGCAGAAAGACGCAGCAGTTGGCACCTGTGTTTCGTCATCATCAGAGACATGCTGAGGTGGTATTCCCATGTCCTCATCATCAGGAAACATAAGTGGTTGTGCGTCAGTGCATTCTATGTCTTTCACCGCTGGGGAAGGGCTAGGTGGATGCCCTTGGGAAACCCTGCCAGCGGAGTCTTCAAACAGCATAAGAGACTGCTGCATAACTTGAGGCTGAGACAGTTTCCCTGGTATGCATGGGGGTCATGTGACAGACTGATGGGGTTGGTTTTCAGGCGCCATCTGTGCGCTTTCTGCAGAAGACTGGGTGGGAGATAATGTGAACGTGCTGGATCCACTGTCGGCCACCCAATTGACTAATGCCTGTACCTGCTCAGGCCTTACCATCCTACAACGGCATTGGGCCCCACCATATATCGCTGTAAATTCTGGCGGCTACTGGGACCTGAGGTAGTTGGTACACTAGGACGTGTGGATGTGGCAGAACGGCCACGTCCTCTCCCAGCACCAGAGGGTCCACTAACACCACCACGACCATGTCCACGTCCGCGTCCCTTACTAGATGTTTTCCTCATTGTTATCGTTCACCACAACAACAAAAATATTATTTGGCCCAATGTATTGTATTCAAATTCAGCGGGATATAAATTTGAGGCCTAGTATTTAGGCGCTGGGTGACCGGTATGGATTTAGTGACAGAATTAGACTGGGATATGCACAGTAGCGTGTATGTGTGAAGTTATTCTGAATGACCCTATGTGCACCTTGAATATTATATACCCTTTTAGGGATAGATTTCAAATAGCTCTGATATAGCAGAAACCACTAAATTATGAAATTGCTAAATTGGGAATTGTATTTCAACCCAGAACAAAAAATGTGCTTTGACGGACACTAAATAACTTGCCCAGCAACAACAGTACAGCGGTAACGAGAGATTTAGCGGGATATAAATTTGAGGCCTAGTATTTAGGCGCTGGGTGACCGGTATGGATTTAGTGACAGAATTAGACTGGGATATGCACAGTAGCGTGTATGTGTGAAGTTATTCTGAATGACCCTATGTGCACCTTGAATATTATATACCCTTTTAGGGATAGATTTCAAATAGCTCTGATATAGCAGAAACCACTAAATTATGAAATTGCTAAATTGGGAATTGCATTTCAACCCAGAACAAAAAATGTGCTTTGACGGACGCTAAATAACTTGCCCAGCAACAACAGTATAGCGGTAACGAGAGATTTAGCGGGACATAAATTTGAGGCCTAGTATTTAGGCGCTGGGTGACCGGTATGGATTTAGTGACAGAATTAGACTGGGATATGCACAGTAGCGTGTGTGTGTGAAGTTATTCTGAATGACCCTATGTGCACCTTGAATATTATATACCCTTTTAGGGATAGATTTCAAATAGCTCTGATATAGCAGAAACCACTAAATTATGAAATTGCTAAATTGGGAATTGTATTTCAACCCAGAACAAAAAATGTGCTTTGACGGACGCTAAATAACTTGCCCAGCAACAACAGTACAGCGGTAACGAGAGATTTAGCGGGATATAAATTTGAGGCCTAGTATTTAGGCGCTGGGTGACCGGTATGGATTTAGTGACAGAATTAGACTGGGATATGCACAGTAGCGTGTGTGTGTGAAGTTATTCTGAATGACCCTATGTGCACCTTGAATATTATATACCCTTTTAGGGATAGATTTCAAATAGCTCTGATATAGCAGAAACCACTAAATTTTGAAATTGCTAAATTGGGAATTGTATTTCAACCCAGAACAAAAAATGTGCTTTGACGGACACTAAATAACTTTCCCAGCCACAACAGGACAGCGGTAACGAGAGATTTAGCGGGATATAAATTTGAGGCCTAGTATTTAGGCGCTGGGTGACCGGTATGGATTTAGTGACAGAATTAGACTGGGATATGCACAGTAGCGTGTATGTGTGAAGTTATTCTGAATGACCCTATGTGCACCTTGAATATTATATACCCTTTTAGGGATAGATTTTAAATAGCGCTGATATAGCAGAAACCACAAAATTATGAAATTGCTAAATTGGGAATTGTATTTCAACCCAGAACAAAAAATGTGCTTTGACGGACACTAAATAACTTGCCCAGCAACAACAGTACAGCGGTAACGAGAGATTTAGCGGGATATAAATTTGAGGCCTAGTATTTAGGCGCTGGGTGACCGGTATGGATTTAGTGACAGAATTAGACTGGGATATGCACAGTAGCGTGTATGTGTGAAGTTATTCTGAATGACCCTATGTGCACCTTGAATATTATATACCCTTTTAGGGATAGATTTCAAATAGCTCTGATATAGCAGAAACCACTAAATTATGAAATTGCTAAATTGGGAATTGCATTTCAACCCAGAACAAAAAATGTGCTTTGACGGACGCTAAATAACTTGCCCAGCAACAACAGTACAGCGGTAACGAGAGATTTAGCGGGATATAAATTTGAGGCCTAGTATTTAGGCGCTGGGTGACCGGTATGGATTTAGTGACAGAATTAGACTGGGATATGCACAGTAGCGTGTGTGTGTGAAGTTATTCTAAATGACCCTATGTGCACCTTGAATATTATATACCCTTTTAGGGATAGATTTCAAATAGCTCTGATATAGCAGAAACCACTAAATTTTGAAATTGCTAAATTGGGAATTGTATTTCAACCCAGAACAAAAAATGTGCTTTGACGGACACTAAATAACTTTCCCAGCCACAACAGGACAGCGGTAACGAGAGATTTAGCGGGATATAAATTTGAGGCCTAGTATTTAGGCGCTGGGTGACCGGTATGGATTTAGTGACAGAATTCGACTGGGATATGGCCAAAAAATAACCACACTATTGCTGGTTAAATGCACTTGGTGACGGGCGCAGCTTGCCCCTGATGTAGTATATGGCCAAAAAATGAACAGACTATTGCTGGTTAAATGCACTTGGTGTCACAGCTTGACCAACCACACTACTGAGGGTTAAATGCACTTGGTGACGGGCGCAGCTTGCCCCTGATGTAGTATATGGCCAAAAAATTAACAGACTATTGCTGGTTAAATGCACTTGGTGTGATAGCTTGACCAACCACACTACTGAGGGTTAAATGCACTTGGTGACGGGCGCAGCTTGCCCCTGATGTAGTATATGGCCAAAAAATGAACAGACTATTGCTGGTTAAATGCACTTTTTTTTTTTTTTTTTTTTTTTTTATTGGGAAAACTACAAAACATTTACAATAAAAAATGTATTACAGTCTCTCAATTCTTAGTAACCCAAGTGATTATATGTGCGTATATTCCACTCATCTTTTCAAAATATTTAGAAAACCCTCCCCTCCCTCCCTCCCAGTTTGTGGTGCGTCAAAGTAGGACCCTTATATATAAAACAACTTGATCTCAGCTAACCAGACCTCCAACCACCCCATATCCTGGTCCATTGATATTCATTTTCCCTCCGTCTGTATAAAATTTTTTCGTAGTTCATTACCTTATCAATTAAATTTATCCATGTGTTTTTGTTTGGAGTAGATCGGGCAAACCAGGTGCGGCTGATCAAAACTCTAGCCAACATCAATACTCTACTCAAAAGAATCTTTTGATACTTATGATTTTTTAATTTGGAGAGATCATTGAGAATAAATACTTGTGGTTCAAAAGGAATTCGAATTTTTAGTTTACACATAATATAGTTATTGATACCGTTCCAGTAGTTTATAAGTTCTGGACAGGTCCATATCATATGGAGAAAGTCTGCTCCTACAGTGTCACATTTGGGACAGTTGGACGTGTCTCTTAACCCACATTTGTTCATCCACAATGGAGTAATATATAATCTGTGGCAGATATAAAATTGTATCAGGACATGGTTAAAGTTCTGGGATAGTGAAGATAGATTCCCAAAAATATTATCCCACCCTTCTATTTGTACATTCGGACAGTCCACCTCCCACGCTTTTTGTCCTGGAGAGTGTATGTCACTAAACCGTGCTTTAAGTAATAACTTATATATATTTGAAATTTTTATTCTGGAATGTGTACCTCCTACCCAATCATTCAGAAAGGATACATTATCTATATCCAACAGCCGCTTATCATCCAAGCTGGATAACACAGAACGCAATTGGAAATACCTAAACCATGAAAGATTTTTTAAATTTTGTATCATTTCTATATAGGATTTAATTTCTCTATCTTTAACTACCTGTGAGATATATAAAATTTTATTCTTCTGCCAAAATGTGTCAGCTGCAATTTCATCCAGCCTTTGTAAATACAAATTATGCCAAAGAGGCGTAAATGTAAGTGAACCCTTAACTTTCAACCATGTCCTAGTTGTAGCCCACACCTTAAGGAGTAGTTTTATAGTCTCTCTGTAGCCTTGCTTATAGCTCTTCAATAGGCCAGATTCCAACAAGGAAAAAATATTATTGTGGGCATGACTATTTACCAACTTCCCCAGTAGTGCGCTATGCTCTGATTCATAGCACCTCAATAGCTGGGCTGCAATAAAGTATCCCTTAAAGTAGGGGAGATTTAAACCCCCGCACTCCACTGATCTATACAAATACTCCAACTTAATTCGAACTCGCTTTCTTCCCCATATTAAATCATTAATTAGTCTCTCTATAAGTTTAAAATGTTTGTCTTGTATCCAAATAGGTGTATTCCTGAGCACATAGAGCAATTGTGGTAATATCACCATTTTGACTAGTGAAACTCGATCAGCTCTAGATAGGGGAAGTTTCAGCCAAATTCCTATTTTAGCTCTGATCTTTACTATTATGGGGATCAAATTAAGTTCTACAAAATTTTCGACCCGAGGCGATATCGTCAAACCCAAATATTGAAAAGTATCAACAATATCCAACTGTGTAACAGGAATCTCTTTCTGTGGTAGGGGGTCTATTGGAAGCAGACTAGTCTTGGTCCAGTTTATAAGAAGACCAGAAACCTCACCAAATAATTTAACCATTTGAATAATCCTAGGGAGAGTGGTTTCCGTATGATCTATAAAAAACAGAACATCGTCTGCATATAGTGAGATACGATCTTGTGTTCCTAGCGTACCAAATCCTTTGATCTGATCGTCCTGCCTAATGGCCATCGCAAGGGGTTCGATATATATATCAAATAATAAGGGAGATAGTGGGCAACCCTGACGGGTGCCTCTGTTTAACTCGATACTGCTACTCAAAATTCCATTAAGACTCAATTTAGCCCTTGGAGATCCATACAATAGCCTAAGAGTACGTATAAACCTCTCTCCAAAGCCCATCCTAGCAAGAACCTTCCAGAGGAAACGCCACTCCACCCTGTCAAAGGCCTTAGAGGCATCTAATGACAGGATGGAGCGGGCGGTCCCCCCAGGGGCCTGGATATTAGAAAAGAGCCGTTGTAGATTATAATGTGTACCCTTATTTTTAATGAAACCGCTCTGATCCGGATGGACTATGGAGGAGATGACCCCAGAGAGCCTTGTAGCAAGGACCCTCGCCAAAAGCTTTACATCTGCATTAAGCAGTGAAATTGGTCTGTAAGATTCTAAATCTAGAGGGTCCTTGCCTTTTTTTGGAATTAGTATCACTGTAGCCTCCATCATTGAATCTGGCAACCTCCCATCCTCCATTGATTCAGTAAAGACCTCCAGTAATCTAGGAGTGGTTAAATGCACTTGGTGTCACAGCTTGACCAACCACACTACTGAGGGTTAAATGCACTTGGTGACGGGCGCAGCTTGCCCCTGATGTAGTATATGGCCAAAAAATGAACAGACTATTGCTGGTTAAATGCACTTGGTGTGATAGCTTGACCAACCACACTACTGAGGGTTAAATGCACTTGGTGACGGGCGCAGCTTGCCCCTGATGTAGTATATGGCCAAAAAATGAACAGACTATTGCTGGTTAAATGCACTTGGTGACGGGCGCAGCTTGCCCCTGATTTAGTATATGGCCAAAAAATAAACAGACTATTGCTGGTTAAATGCACTTGGTGTGATAGCTTGACCAACCACACTACTGAGGGTTAAATGCACTTGGTGACGGGCGCAGCTTGCCCCTGATTTAGTATATGGCCAAAAAATGAACAGACTATTGCTGGTTAAATGCACTTGGTGTGATAGCTTGACCAACCACACTACTGAGGGTTAAATGCACTTGGTGACGGGCGCAGCTTGCCCCTGATGTAGTATATGGCCAAAAAATAAACAGACTATTGCTGGTTAAATGCACTTGGTGTGACAGCTTCACCCTGATGTAGGCTTTAGCCAAAAAACAAACGCACCATTGAGGGTTAAATGCACTTGGTGACAGGCGCAGCTTGCCCCTGATGTAGTATATGGCCAAAAAATAAACAGACTATTGCTGGTTAAATGCACTTGGTGTGACAGCTTCACCCTGATGTAGGCTTTAGCCAAAAAACAACCACACCATTGAGGGTTAAATGCACTTGGTCGCAGCTTGGATGCACTTGGTCGCAGCACCGCACAAGACACAAAATGGCCGCCGATCACCCCAGAAAAAAGTGACTGACAAACGGTCTGGGCAGCCTAAAAACAGTGAGCAATTGAGGATCAGCAGCTCAATGATCCACAGCTGCAGATCGATCAGTTAATCAAGTCCTTTGGAGGAGTTAATCTGCCTAATCTCGCCCTACTGTCGCAGCCGCAACCTCTCCCTATGCTAATCAGAGCAGAGTGACGGGCGGCGCTATGTGACTCCAGCTTAAATAGAGGCTGGGTCACATGGTGCTCTGGCCAATCACAGCCATGCCAATAGTAGGCATGGCTGTGATGGCCTCTTGGGGCAAGTAGTATGACGCTTGTTGATTGGCTGCTTTGCAGCCTTTCAAAAAGCGCCAAGAAAGCGTCACAAAAGCGCCAAGAAAACGACGAACACCGAACCCGGACTTTTACGAAAATGTCCGGGTTCGGGTCCGTGTCACGGACACCCCAAAATTCGGTACGAACCCGAACTATACAGTTCGAGTTCGCTCATCCCTATTTATTAGTAAGGCTACTTTCACACTGGCTTTTCTGGGTCCGTTTGCGAGATCCGTTTCAGGGCTCTCACAAGCGGCCCAAAACGGATCAGTTAAGCCCCAATGCATTCAGAGTGCATCACTTTGGCTGTGTTTGGTCTCCGTTGCGTTCTTTAGACGGTCACTAAAATGCAGCTTGCAGCGTTTTGGTGACCGTCTGACTATGCAGAGCCTAACGGATCCGTCCTGACTTACAATGTAAGTCAATAGGGATGGATACCTTTTTCACTGACACAATATGGTGCAAATGAAAACGGACCCGTCCCCCATTGACTTTCAATGTAAGTCAAGACGAATCCGTTTTGACTTAGACTTTTTTTAAAAATGAACAATGCAAACAAATCCGTAATGAACGGATACAAGCGTTTGCATTAGTGGTGCGGATCCGTCTGTGCAGATACAAGACGGATCCACACCAAAGGGGAGTGTGAAAGTAGCCTAACATTGTAAACTTAAAGGGAACCTGTCACCGGGATTTTGTGTATAGAGCTGAGGACATGGGTTGCTAGATTGCCGCTAGAACATCCGCAATACCCAGTCCACATAGCTCTGTGTGCTTTTATTGTGTAAAAAAAAAGATTTGATACATATGGAAATTAACCTGAGATGAGTCCTGTACGTGAGATGAGTCAGGGACAGGACACATCTCAGGTTAATTTGCATGTGTATCAAATCGTTTTTTTTTACACAATAAAAGCACACAGAGCTATGGGGACTGGGTACTGAGGATGTGCTAGCAGCCATCTAGCAACCCATGTCCTCAGCTCTATACATAAAATCCTGGTGACAGGTTCCCTTTAATCTTAATATAAATTCAGTTTAATGTCAAATGTGCTTCAGTTTTGCCTATTTCATTGATATTACAAAAGACATACTGAAAGGCCTATTTACATTTGCATTATTTCCAGTAATTTACATTACATACCACATTGGAGACTATAAAAGCTGTTATAAGTTGTAATAAATGTTTTTCTTAACTAAGAAATTATTTTGCTTCAGAAAATTGAAGATATTTTAAAATTCACGTCAGAGCTAACCCTTAAGCAATATCATTTTTTGCAATTTACTTTCTTATACTTATTAAGGTGGACAAACAAGGTTTTAAAATCTTCAAATGACAATTAATTTTCTATTATTAATTCAAGACATATCTCTCACAGCTCAGGGATTTAAATCTTTATTTTCCCTATTTCCTGGATGAAGTTAGTGGACCAATTTTCATTTTGGATTTAAAACTCATTAATGCAAAGTACATTGAACTACTCTGTTTGAAGATTAAATTGACATTAAAATTAGCTAAATGACTCTTTTGAAGCAAAGGTAAACACTAATCAAAATGTTTTGAAATAATCTCTGTATTAATGGTGCATATATATGAGCCCAATTATTTCCTTTTTTAGTCAGCACTAGAAATATCAGAAACAGCAAGTCAAATCTGACAGAGAGGAATTATAATATAAGTACAATAGAACACTGCAAATAGCACAGGCTATAAAAAGCATTCACCCATATTACAAGGAAAGATCAGATGCAGAATAAGGCCTCATGCACGCAACCATGCTGTTTTTTGCGGTCCACAAACCGCGGATCCGCAAAAAACAGAAGCCGCCCGTGTGCCTTCTGCAATTTGCGGAATGGACGGCCCATTGTAGACATGCCTATTCTTGTCCGCAAAATGGACAAGAATAGGACATGCTATATTTTTTTTGTGGGGCCTCGGAACGGAGCAACGGATGCGGACTATAACTATGGTCGTGTGCATGAGGCCTTACTCTTGATAAATTATATATTTAAAGAACTTTTTACCCTAAAACAAATGTCACCAGCAAGGATAAATCTTTGCTCGGTGATCTTCTAGCTGATACAAGTACAAGATACTATTCTGCTATTTCTTAGCTAAGCTGATTTTTGGGACAGATTTACAGTTTATATGGAGTGGGAGGGGGGGGGGGGTACTGCTGTTTGACTGTTGTTCAACACCTTAAGGATCTAAAGGCTTATATTTAAAATGGCATTAAACATTCTTAGTTACAGAATAATTACAGAATTGTATTTAAACTTTGTTTTAGGTGGAGGGACTTTTTTTTGTTTAATAAGGTTTTTCTTTTTTTTTTTCAGAAAGTGCATGGATAGTTCATCTAAAGTGCAACTATTCAAAGAAACAAAGTGAACACATTTACCATGCAAGACTTAAAGATGCTGTCCAATATTTTGATATCAATTGCCGTTTCTCATGATAAGTCATTAATATCAGATGAGCAAGAATCTAACATCCCACACCCACATGATCAGTTTTTTCCTGTTTCAGAACTAGTTTGAAACAGCTGATCAGCAGTGGTGCAGCGTGTCAGAACTCCTAAAAATAAGCCATCAAAATAAAAGTACCAGGAAAATCCTTTAAACTGAACCCGATGATATTCTATTATTGGGAAGATCAGGAGATATAGAAATAAATGGTAACTTTTATTATCGTATTTTTCACCCTATAAGGAACACCTGCCCATAAGTCTGTCACGGCCTATGGTATGTTGGGTGACACTTTCCTTCACTTGGTTGTCCGTAGCAACGTGAGGTGTTGACTGCATGTGGTGGCAGAGTCTCAGCCCTATGGCTGATCCCCAGGACATGATTGCTACACATGCCGTTGCCCGCGGCAACAGGTGAAGTGTGTTTGTTTATGTGTGTATTCCCCTTTAAGTTGCTGTCTTCCCTTCCCTGGCGTTGGAAGGGTTAATTCCCTTCTGTGTGTGTGAACACTGGGTGTGTCTCTGTGTGGGTGTGGCCACTTAGGCCTATAAAGCCTCAGTGTTTGGCATGTCTCAGTGGGTTGCTTCAGCCATGCTTAGCTGGAGCAGCCTCTTGTGCATTCCATCTGCCAGTGGGGGCCACCCTTGTGGTCATAAACTATCTGTGACTCTTAAGTTTATGTGTGATGTTTACTTGATGTTTTCCTTTGTTATTCGGTGCAGCTATGGATCTGGGTTCCTGTGTGTGGATGTGTGTGTGCTGAGTTCATTTTGTATTGTGTGGACTTCAGCTTGCCAGCACAGGGATCCAGTCAGCAAGGCTGTGGCAGGTGGCTGGAACTAGTGCAGTTCACCTGCCATATCCATAGGACTGTTTGTGTTCCCCTTTTCCCTGCAGCTTGGCCAGTGAGATTCCTGTTCCTCCGTGTCCAGAAGGAACAGGTCGTCTTACCCTACTCCTATTTCAGGGACCGGCGGAGGGTGAGTAGGGATCCGAGGTTCCTGAGCATGGGCCCTCCTACCTTCAAGGTCGGCTCATGCAGCTAGGAGTTAGGGTCGGATTAGGGATGCGTTAGGAGGTGACCTGCTCCCTAATTCTCTCGTCCTGGCCGAGCAGCCGTTAACATCTTCTGGCATTGCACAGCTGAGGGTTTTCCCCATCCTTAGCCGTGATAAAGTCACACCTAAGAGGAAAATAAGAAAAAAAAATTAAAATTTCATGAGACCTCAGATCAGACCACCAATCAGACCTCCAATGTTAATAAGACCCTCAATCAGACCTCAGTGCAGACTCCCAATGTTAATAAGATCCCGTTGAGACCTCAGCTCTGACCCCAATGTTAATAAGATCCTGTTCAGACCTAAACTCTGACTCCCAATGTGAAAAGACCCCCATTCAGACCTAAGATCAGACTCCAATGTGAATGACCCCCAATCAGACCTCATATCAGAGCCCCGATGTGAATGACCCCCATTCAGACCTCAGATCAGATCTCCAATGTGAATGACCCCCATTCAGACCACAAATTGCACTCCAGAAATACATCCAGGCCCCTCTTGAACTCTTTTATTGAACCCACCATCACCACCTCCTCAGGCAGAGAGTTCTATAGTCTCACTGCTCTTACCATAAAGAATCCTCTTTTATGTTTGTGTAGAAACCTTATTTCCTCCAGACACAGAGGATGTCCCTTCATCACAGTCACAGTCCTGGGGATAAATAGATGATGGGAGAGATTTCTGTACTGACCCCTGATATATTTATACATAGTTATTATATCTCTCCTTAGTCGTCTTTTTTCTAAATTGTATAACCATAATTTTGATAATCTTTCTGGGTACTGTAGTCCACCCATTACAGTTAATATTTTAGTGCCCCTTCTCTGAACCCTCCCCCGCTCTGCTATGTTTGCCTTGTTCACAGGAGCCCAGAACTGTACACAGTATTCCCATGTGTGGTCTGACTAATGATTTGTAAAGTGTCAGAACTATGTTTCCATCACTATCATCTATTCCCCTTTTGATTCAACCCATTATCTTATTGGCCTTGGCAGCAGCTGCCTGACACTGGTTCCTACAGTTAAGTTTACTGTCAACTAAAATTCCTAAGTCTTTTTCCATGCCAGTGTTACCCAGTGTTTTTCCATTTAGTATGTACTGGTGATTTGCATTATTCCTTCCCATGTGCATAACCTTACATTTATCAAGGAAATACAGGCAGTCGGCACTCCTCCACCGGAGTTGAGGTGCTCGCGTCCAGGGTACAACCCGCTTCATATATCGCAAATAAAGACCGGCACTTCACTCCTTGTTCGGATGTTGCTTTATTGTAAGCATAGAGGATACACAGCGTAGAGGTAGCGACACGTTTTTCGGCTCAAATACGAGCCTTTTTCAAGCATGAACATGCATTAACAAAAAACACATTTAAATAATGCACCATCACCGGTGTCAGGCGTGTTGACGTCACATCACCATGGTAACATACATATACAAAACAGCAAGTGTAACCATTACAAGCATATATTAACACAATCATAATGCTGATGGATATACAAATAAATCTTGTGGCTTCATATAAATAAATAGGCTATGAGAAAGAGAGAAACAAGGTAAGTCAGCGACATGAGATGCAAACAGGCAAAATACATTTTCGTGAATAATAATTACCCTGAGATATTGAATCTCATACAGGCTACACCTGGATCAAAGATTTCCAATCTGGTCATTTTGTCTGTGACTAAATGAATGTAGCAATATAGATTAAAATAAATAACATATAAAGAAAATGTAAAAAAAATACCATATTAGAAAAAGAGAACATATAGAATATTGAATCTACAAAAATGCCCCCCAATTCATACTCTCGATTGAGAACTTTTCGGTTCAAGAGACAAACTCTTGAACCGAAAGGTCTCAATCGAGAGTATGAATTAAGGGCATTTTTGTTGTTTTGTATATGTATGTTACCATGGTGATGTGACGTCGACACGCTTGACGCCGGTGATGGCGCATTATTTAAATGTGTTTTTTGTTAATGTATTGAAAAAGGCTCGTATTTGAGCCAAAACACGTGTCGCTACCTCTGCGCTGTGTATCCTCTATGCTTACAATAAAGCAACATCTGAACAAGGAGTGAAGTGCCAGTCTTACATTTATAAGTAATAACCCCTTGGGGTTGAATCCTATTTAAATTTGTGCACTTTTTTCCTCTCTAAACTTTTTATTTTTCCATTCACATAGCTAAATGAGGGCTTATTTTTTGTGGGACATGATAAAAAATTTTATGCAAACCATTTAATTTACCATATATTGTATTGGAAAATGGGGGAGAAAAATTTGTGTGGCAAAATTAAAATAAAACAACAACTGCATTCAGCCAAAGTTATTGGGGTTTTGAATGCAGCGATACCAAACTTGCGTATTTTTTTTTTTGTTTTACTACTTAAAAAAAAAAAAAGTTTGAAAAGAATCAAAATGTTGCTTGCATTACCATATTCCTTTTATATATTTTGGTCCACAGAGCTGTGTGAGGGCTTGATTTTTGTGTAACAAACTATATTTTTATTGGTACCATTTTTGTGGTATGTAGGTCTTTTTGATCACTATTATTTACTGTATTTTTTGCTTTATAAGATCCAAAAGTGTGGGGGAGGGGGGAATGGCAGTGCGTCTTATAAATGGAATGCTGACATTTTTACTCTGCTGACATTGATACATCGCTGGCCGCTATGCAGCACAGCGTGGCCTGTGATGTATCAGTTGGAAAAATTATTCTTTTAGCGAAAACAGTCTTTTTGTGAATAAATTAGTCTTTTGCCAAATACAGTTAGGTCCATATATATTTGGACACTAACACAAATTTAGTTTTTTTACCTGTTTACTAAAATATATTTCAGTTATAGTTATATAATGGACATGGACATACAGTCCAGACTGTCACGAACTATGGATCCGATTGCTCCGGATCCCACAGCTGTGACGTAGTGGTCTGTGACGGAGTCTGTGCACACACAGAGACCTTACGTGACCGGGTATTACCATCCGGCTAACACCCCCCACTACACTTCGGTAACTGCCACAACGTGGGTTCCTGGGTCAACATGAGTCGACTATCCGCGTCATTCACTATCACACAGATCAGCGGATGAACCGGATATCACTTACTGACCAACCGCAGTCAATCACCCCCAGCCACAATTCCTAAATGCAATTTAACTAACTACCTGGTAACGTCTCTTCAAAGGCAAGGTACGTTGTTCAGCAGCTTAGAATATGGAAGACTTGGCCATTTAGATTTTATAATCTTTAATAAGAGGTAAAAAGCAGTGCATACAAATCTAATGAAAATTACTATAAATCTACTGAATAATAATAACTATATAAATAATCACGACAGTTTTAATGAAAGGGAAAAAAGATGAAAGAATACTTAGTTTCTCTGGAGGGTTTCAGATGGTCGTTCATATGTCCTTTTTGAATCCTTGCAAACCCCATTCCGTATGTATCAGGGGAGACCCTCAAAGTTCTTCTGATACAGGGATATGCCGTCAATGTCCAATTAAGTGTCTGGTGATGTTCCATGGGTCTCTCTCCTCTGTCCTTGTGCACGGATTTTTATGAACTCTCCCATGGGCAGGAGACTTACTCCTGTCAGCCAATGGCAGCAGAGTGACTTTGAAGCCTAGGGATTGGCCTCCAAGTGTGTTATGACCCCATCAAAGTTCAGTTCCTACAATGAGGATTATACTTAAGCCCGTATCTCCCTGATACATCGGCATATTTTTTACACAGAATACATATTTGCGATGCTTATTTATTTACATACAGAATGAGACCACACACGGTAATGCTGGGACCTGTAGTTCTTCTACCACCCATAGGTCAGTTACAGAATCACATCCTCTGGTTATATTTGATACCCAATTAACCACAATACTCTGTAGAGCCTGGATCTGGTGTCAGAAAGGGCATAAGTTGATTCAGAAATGAAATATGAAAGTGGACTGGTTTTATGCCCAGAGCTAATTAAGGGCTATTAGCTCTCCTCAAACCAGACCTGGAAATTAATGACGTCACGCTCCAGCCAGGCTTGACAGCGAGCTGATCTTTATCTTATAGGACAGGATGAGCTGGGCCTGGTATAGCCTTTATGACCTTTTATAGCCGGCCTCACAGAGTAGTGGTAATAAAAGTGTCCATCTATATCATACTGGCCGGTGGTGACCCAGGCTTCAGGAAGATGAGAGTTCACTGTTTTTTACATATGCCAGAAGCATACAAGATGGCTACCCAGAGGAATTATGCCGGCACACAGACTTTTAGCTTTCATTTGAGGGCATCCAGATTAAAATTGGATGGAGATCCTTTACATGTGGCACCCTGTTTTTAGAGGGACCAAAAGTAATTGGACAATTGACTCAAAGGCTGTTTTATGGGCAGGTGTGGGCATTTCCTTCATTATTTCATTCTCAATAAAGCACATAAAAGGCTGGGAGTTGATTTGAGGTGTGGTGCTTGCATTTGAAGATTTTGCTGAGAAGTAAACATGCAGTCAAAGGAGCTCTCCATGTGGGTGAAGCAAGGCATCCTTTAGTGGCAAAAGCTACAGTTTGGTACATCTTGAAAAAAAAGAAAGCACTGGTGACCTCAACAATGCGAAAAGACCTGGGCAACAGTGGTGGATGATCGCAGAATAATTACCATGGTGAAGAGAAACCCCTTCACAACAGACAACTAAGTGAACAGCATTCTACAGAATATAGGCTTATCAATATCCAAATCTACCATAAAGAGAAGACTGCATGAAAGTAAATACAGAGGGTTCACTGCACGGTGCAAGCCACTCATAAGCCTCAAGAATAAGAAGGCTAGATTGAACTTTGCAAAAAAAAAAATCTTAAAAACCAGCACACTTCTGGAAGAACATTCCTTAGACAGATGAAATCAAGATCAACCTCTACCAGAATGATGGAAAGAAAAAAGTATGGCGAAGGCATGGTACAGCTCATGATCCAAAGCATACCACATCATCTTTAAAACACAACACGGCAAAGCAGTGTGATGGCTTGGGCATGCATAGCTGCCAGTGGCACTGTTCCCTAGTGTTTATTGATGATATGACACAGGACAGAAGCAGCCGGATGAATTCTGGGGTTTTTCGGAGAAATACTGTGTGCTCAAATCCAGCCAAACTGATTGGTCGACGTTTCATAATACAGATGGACAATTGACCCAAAACATAAAGCTAAAGCAACCAAGGAGTTTATTAAAGCAAAGAAGTGGAATATGCTTGAATGGCCAAGACAGTCACCTGATCTGAACCCAATAGAGCATTTCACTTGTTAAAGACTAAACTTCAGACAGAAAGGCCCAGAAACAAACAACAACTGAAAACCGCTGCAGTAAAGGCCTGGCAGAGCATTAAAAATTGATGATGTCCATGAGTTCAAGACTTCAGGCAGTCATTGCCAACAAAGGGTTTTCAACCAAGTATTAGAAATTAACATTTTATTTACAATTATTTAATTTGTCCAATTACTTTTGAGCCCCTGAAATGAAGGGATTGAGTTTAAAAAATGCTTTAGTTCCTCACATTTTTATACAATATTTTTTTTTCAACCCACTGAATTAAAGCTAAAAGTCGGAACTTCAACTGCATCTGAATTGTTTTGTTCAAAATCCATTGTGTTAATGTACAGAACAAAAATTAGAAAAATGTTGTCTTTGTCCAAATATATGGACCTAACTATACAATAGGATTCACAGAAGCACCACTTTACTAAAACATAACCTTTAATATTATAATGTTAAAAGCCAATACACCCTTATAATTATAGGAAAAATATAATAATCTGAAAGAAAAGCGAAACCTGAGGTCAAGTTGCTATTCCAATGCCTAATACTTGCAGGAAGGTAGGCAGATGTATGGGCCTTTGAATAGGGGCGATATCCCTAGTGCTGGCCCAATTTCTGCCACCCTGCCTGTAAACGGTATAGCTGCCCCGATAGGGGCGATCCCATGCCTCGTGCCTCCTAGTAGCCCTAGTAGCAATGTGGAATATATAGCCCTATGTTTGGACCTGGACTAATATGAGTACCAAAAATAACAAACATATACACCTATCCAGATGCAGTGACAGAAACCACCCTAAACAATTGGTGAAATTATACAAACAATATAGAAACATAAAATTAGAATGTTCATAGAAGTATCCTACATCAACCCTACGCATTTCGCCTGGTTGGTGTCAGGCTTATCAGGAGACATATCTGACTAGGAAGTGCCTATCACCAATGGTAATCACCTGAGCACATAAAAATACAATATATACAAGTTTAATATATACAAGTTTCAATATATACAATATAGAAGTTTTTTCAATTTTTTTCTTTTTTTTTCTAGTAGCCATACTATAAAATAGTCTGCTCCAGTATTATAACCTCCCATATCTATGACGAATGACATTGAGCAGGTAACCCGCACCTGTTGACAAAGAAGGAAGAGAAAAAAACGTTATGGGCAGTAAACTATTGAGAAGTGACGGAGTGTTTGGGATGGGGTGGGTGGTGATTTGGTGGGTAGTCACCGAGGCTGCACCCTAAAGCAGTAGGCAATAGCACAGGGCGCCAAGGTGAAGGAAAACAAATAGGGGGGGTTATAGTGGGTCTATGGAAGGTACTACTGTACTAGTTTGATGGATGGTTCTACTTCACAGTATCAATATATTGCAGAGTGTATATCACTGTGTCTATATTGTTATGGTTGATGGTTCTGTTTCACAGTCTCGATATATGATTTAACATATATCACTGTGTCTATGTTTATTCTCGTTCACAGTCTCGATATATGGTGACGCATGTATCACTGTGAGAGTAGTTAAAAATAATAAAAAATAATAGATGGTGTTAAAATAATTATTTGAGAAAAAACAAAAGGTGACTTACTTCACCAGGGAGGGTGGTATAGGATAAGCATAATACACCTATACCTGCTCCTCCCCCTCTGAGATCTCTCGTCAGATAGTATGAACTTTCCTCCACATCCCAAATGATGGTAGTCAAGGTTCCAAATAGAGAGTTCTTTATTGCATGAATAAATAAACGCTCAAAGCGTTTCGGGGTATCTTCACCTTTCTCAAGAGCAGTGTGAATTAAAACACATTTTGTACAAAAAAAAGAGCAAGAATTTAACAAGGTAAAAAAATCTAATTTTATTCAATATAAATCACATGATCATTACAGGTGAGACTCAAAAGGGACAGAACATGGAGATTGGGCAGCCTATGTGATGAAGCCTACGTGGCGAAACACGTGTCGAGGTTGAAGCAGTGGGGGAACCGTGTCACCATTTTTCAGCAGCAACATGGGTAGGTAACATGGTATCTGGATTAGGATGGGACTAGTGGCTTGCAGTTATTGTTATATCCCATCTTTATGAGCAGTATTGCACTGTCCATTTATACCCTACAGCATCCATTGTTTGGACGCTGTGAATAAGAGCTAGGTAGTTGTCCAATACTAAGGAACAGCAATTGCACCCGCAACTACTCCAATATTCACAGCTTCTGTCAATTGTCTGTTACCTGCTGTTATGGTCACATTATCCCCCATTGTGATTCTCTACATTGTAGAGCCCTTTTGTGGCCCCGTCTCCATGTTCTGTCCCTTTTGAGTCTCACCTGTAATGATTTATATTGAATAAAATGAGATTTTTTTACCTTGTTAAATCCTTGCTCTTTTTTTGTACAAGTTATAATAGGTTGGGGAGTGAGGTTCGGTTTTTGGGTTATTGCAGGCTCTAACTGAATTAAAACACATAACATCAAGTGCATGGTGCCAAGTATATATAGGTGTCTTAATTAAACAATCAGGAATCAATTTGCTGATAAATCTGGCGGGGACCGGAAGTGGGCGGAACGTCACTTCTGGTCCCCTGGGCTCTTTTAATCATCCAGAATATGTAATTTAATTATATATAGTGTTTTGATATGTGTTGGGATGTGCCAAGGGGAGATAATAAGGGCGCCAGTCTGGGTTCTGTAGCCTGAATTGCTCTGTCAGGCTTAGATCGCTCCTGATGCGTTCCACAGTGGAACGCATGCACCCGGATAGGGGGTGGGGTCTTGGGCGGAAGTGCGTCATGCATTCCACCAGTGGAACGCATGTGCAGGAGAAACTAAGGAGCGAATGACGGCCGGTGTAACGTTACATTACCCTACTTCGTGAGATTTCCCTACCTCCTAACTTCCGGTCGCACTGCTAATGACGTGAGGAGGCGTTCCTGAGTTTTTACGATCTGCGCATGCGCAAACGGACAGTTTATGGAAAATCTTAGCGGAGTTCAGCTGCACAGTTGAGCGGGACAGTGCGCATGCGCCGGCCGGAGTTAGCCGCGCTTGCGCACTGGGCCGTAATATTTCCCTACTAAGGCTCTCCGGCGCATGTGCAGTTTCCTAGTGTGAAGCTGAACTCCGCTGAGACTTTCCATAAACTGTCCGTTTGCGCATGCGCAGATCGTAAAAACTCAGGAACGCCTCCTCACGTCATAAGCAGTGCGGCCGGAAGTTAGGAGGTAGGGAAATCTCACGAAGTAGGGTAATGTAACGTTACACCGGAGGTAGGGCCATTTACAAATGCAATGTAAGGCACACCATGGGACAGGAGGCTCGGCAGGGCATGGGGGGGGCGGAGTTCTGTGCTTTCCAGACTGGTGCACAGAAACATCAGATAAGGTCCAAAGGGGTAGCCCGAATGTAGAAGAAGGATGTAGGATCCGTGTGCACTTGTAGGCATTAAGAGTAAGTGCACGTGACATCCTTTAGTGATCAATAGGATTATTAAATGGACGTATAGATATATATAGGGACAAATGAGATGGGCACTATAAAGATAAGTTAAAGTAAAAATAATTATTTGAGAAAAAACTAAAGGCGACTTACTTCACCAGGGAGGGCGGTATAGGATAAGCATAATACACCTATACCTGCTCCTCCCCCGCCAAGACCGCTCGTCAGATAGTATGAACTTTCCTCCACATCCCAAATGAAGGTAGTCAAGGTTCCAAATGGAGAGCTCTTTGTTGCATGAATAAATAAAAGCTCAAGGCGTTTCGGGGTATCTTCACCTTTCTCAAGAGAACATCAAGTGCATGGTGCCAAGTATATATAGGTATCTTAATTAAACAATCAGGGATCAATTTGCTGATAAATCTGGCAGGGACCGAAAGTGGGCGGAACGTCACTTCTGGTCCCCTGGGCTCTTGTAATCATCCATAATATGTAATTTAATTTTATATAGTGTTTTGATATGTGTTGGGATGTGCCAAGGGGAGATAATAAGGGCGCCAGTCTGGGTTCTTTAGCTTGAATTGCTCTGTCAGGCTTAGATCGCTCCTGATGCGTTCCACAGTGGAACGCATGCACCCGGTTAGGGGGTGGGGTCTCAGACGGTAGTGCGTCATGCATTCCACCAGTGGAAAGCATGTGCAGGAAAAGCCAAGGAGCGAATGATGGCCGGAGGCAGGGCCGTTTACAAATGCAATGTAAGGCGCACCATGGGGCAGGACGCTTGGCAGGGCATGGAGGGGCAGAGTTCTGTGCGTTCCAGACTGGAGCACAGAAACAGCAGATAAGGTCCAAAGGGGTAGCCCAAATGTAGAAGAAGGATGTAGGATCCGTGTGCACTTGTAGGCATTAAGAGTAAGTGCACGTGACATCCTTTAGTGATCAATAGGATTATTAAATGGAAGGAATATTATAAAGTATTATAAAATAATAAATAATAAATAAATAAAATATAATAAATAAATATTAAGTGTGAAGTATTCAAATGTAGAACATTCCTGGTTAGGGGGAGGAAATTGGATCGTAAGTGGTGATTATATAAATACAATGCAATAAATAACAATGAGAATTATATAAATACACATTATATAAATACAATAGGCCCAGTAGCACTGGTTAAAAGGATAAAATTAATGGGCAAACAAATTTCACAGGTGACGATTGTATAAATACGCTCAGCGTGGTATCATGAAGATGAAAATGAAGATGGATGAAAATATATAATAAAAAAATAAATAAAGGGGAAACTGATGAATCGATTATTTTGGCTGCTGTGTGTATATATACTCTGGATCGAGTGTAAATTTTCACCAGTTGGTCTGAGTACCCCCCTTTTTTTTACCCGTCATTGTGGGATTGGATAATGAATATATAGGATGATGTGATAAAATAAAGGCAGGAAAACTTATGGCAAATGGGGCCAAAACTGAAATTTAAGAATCATTAATAATTTGTATGTTCTAGACATTCATTAAGGCCGAGGGGAGTAAGGGAATTGAAATGAAAAATCTAATACATTTCTTTGCGGCACAGTAGTGAAAAGGAGTCAAACTCAGAAAGGGATGCATAGCCGGAGTGGATTTCTGCAAAGTGTCTGGATACACTATGTTTTGTGTATTTCTTGGTAATGTCGGAGCAGTGGGAGTTTATCCGGTCCCTCAAGTTCTGGGTTGTCCGTCCCACATATTGAAGTCTGCAGGGGCACTGGACATATATACAACATTGGATGTGCCGCAGTCCATGTAGCTCCGAAGTGTGATTTTTTTTCCTTGGCGGCAGTGAGCTCGACTTCCTGTAGCCCGTCACTAATTATTGAAAAACATTTGCACTGTTTATGCCCACATTTGAAGGACCCCCTACTCTTGGTAGTTTAAATGGTGGTGTATTGGTGGATGCACTAAGTTTGGGACATGATGGAGCCACCATCTCTTTTAGTGAGCTAGCGTACAAAAGGTTAGGTGTGGTTGGCTGACCACCACTCTACCGAAAATGGGGTAGGATGAACCAGTGGCGGTTTCGTATTTCTCTGATTTTGTGATGTGCTGAGTTTTAGCGAGTTATAAAGTTATATTTATACTTATTCTCATCATCTATTTGTTATAGACGGGTTTTTACTTTTAGATTGTTTATCCGTTGGTACCAGACAGTCGGCTTGGTTTTCTTTTTCTATTTTTCAGAGTGAATCCTTGATTAAGCATTTTGGATAGCCCTTCTCTAGAAATCTGGTCTTTAGGGTTTCTAGTTGTTTTCGCATCACTTGGTTGTTTGAACAATTCCTTCTTTTCCTTCGCATCTGACCATACGGCATGTTCCGTTTCCATTTTCTAGTCAAGGTAGCTATTTGCATCGACTGTTTTAAAATGTGTGCGTGTTTCGATTTGGCTGTCCTGTATCGTTAGCTCCAGATCTAAAAATGTGGCCTGATTGGGGTCTATGTGGGCAGTGAAGGCCATATTCCAATTATTGGAATTAAGGTTCAAGACGTATTGGTCTAAAATGTTGCGTTCGCCTTTCCAGATCAAAATTATATCATCAATAAAACGTTTGCAAAACAAAATGTTAGGGTGGTGTAGGAGGCCAATTGTGTCTTCAAATTTCCCCATAAACAAATTTGCGTAGGATGGGGCGAATCGCCGTGCCTCGTTGTTGGATATAAAATGTGTTATCATATTTAAAATAATTGTGATTCAGGATAAAAGTGATGGAATCTAAAATAAACTTCTTCTGTGTCAGGGGCATAAATTGATCTGCTGAAAGGAACCTATCAACTGCGTTTATGCCCTGCTCATGGATGATGTTGCTATATAGTGCTTATACTTCTAGGGTAACCCAGAACATTTGGTTTGACCAGGGGATGTCATCCAGTTGTGTAATAAGGTGGCTGGAATATCTGAGATACGCTGGGAGGTTAATAACATATTTCTGTAAAAGGTTGTCCACATAAGCTGAAAGAGATTGGATGTTATGGAGTCGATGCCGGATTAGGATAAAGTTATTTTCTTGCTTATTTAGTGTTTTCAGTGTATACCCCACTTGTATCAAATCAAATAACTTTTTCCTGTAAGAGTCTGTCTGGTCAGTTATCAGTGTTTGGTAGTAGTTTGTATCTGAAAGGATGTTTAAGGCCTCTTTATGATAGTACTCGGAATCCATAATTACCCCCCCCCCCCCTTTAGTAGGTCTCGAGGTGTGGCCCTCTGCTATTTAGGGGGTAGAAGGTGGATTTGGGTCTAAGTGACGAATGGATAGGGGCGTTGATTTCCTGAACGAGAAGTTTAATATCTTTGTCCTCCAGGTGTTGGGAGACCTGATGGGGAGTTTTGAATGATAGCGTTTTTTTTGCATTGTAGTGTCTCTGGAGGGTGAGATTACGTATGAAACGGTTCAGATCTACAAATAGTTCGAATATGTCCGGTCCACTAGTGGGGCAAAAGGAGAGGCCCTTGCTGAGTGCTTCTACTTCATCCCTTTGAAGGATATGGTTAGATAAATTGAAGATACCCTTAGATTTCAAAGTGTTGGGGGAGTGGATGGAAGTTGGGCTGGACGGGGTTTCACCTTTTTGGGGGCGTGGGCGTTTTTGTCCTCCTCTGCATCCTCATCTCCTCCGTTTTCTCTTCCCTTCCTTTTGGTCTGTTTAGGTGTATTGATGGGACTGTAGAAATTAGTGATTTTTCCTGGGGACGTGGAAGTGATGGAATAGGTATTTTGGAGCGGACTACCATGTTTTGTGATAGCAGGGGTGTGTAGGAGTTGGATACTGGAGAGGGTAGACCAGATATTGGACAATTCGGACCTGGAGGACGAAGATATTAAACTTCTTGTTGAGGAAATCATCAACGCCCCTATCAATTTGTCACTTAGACCCAAATATTCACCTTCTACCCCCTAAATAGCAGAGGGCCACACCTCAAGACCTTCTACAACTTGGTCTTCAATGGGTTGAAGACCACCTTTTCTCCCATCAATAGGGAACAATCACCCACTTGCACCCACAATCTGTCTGGCGATCAAAGGAAAGCCATCAACAGGCTAGCCAAAAATTATAAGATCATCATCAAAAATGGCGATAAAGGAGGGGGGTGGTAATTATGGATTCCGAGTACTATCATAAAGAGGCCTTAATCATCCTCTTGGATACAAAGTACTACCAAACACTGATAACTGACCTGACAGACTCTTACAGGAAAAAAAAAAATTTGATTTGATACAAGTGGGGTATACACTGAAAACACTAAATAAGCAAGAAAAGAACTAGGTAGTAGCCTCTGGGAGCTCCGGGAGGGGGCTCAAATTAGGGGCTACAAAGGCAGAGGGAGTAGCCCCACTATAATATATCTGCCTGCAGTGGCAGCTGGTTAGTCCCGAGCTGGCAGACCAGATGTGGTAGCCAAGAAAGAATAAATAAATATACTGCATGGGGGTGAGCTCTGCTTGGTGGTAAAAAGGGGAAGGTGACGGTTGTCTTTTGTCTTGCTTGTGTTTGAGTGGTTAAGCTCATTGATTGTGTGTCTCACCCAAGAGGAAGGGCTGTCAAGAGTCGAGTCCGGTTGTGACTGCCATCCCAGGGAGTGTTGTGTCGTGTCTGTCTATCTGTGTACCATGGAAGGTGCCATGTCTCTGTCGCCCGGTGAATATACGGCCCTGCAGCTGGTGGCTGGTGTGTATTAAGGGAGACAGCGGGGGCTGCAGCTGTGAGGGGGAGTGACATGACGATATTGGAATGTGTGATAGCAAGTACAATGTCTGCAATACTAACAAACTAACAAGGCAATGTGTGTGAGGTACTGAGTGTGTGTGTGTATGAAGCTCCAGAAAATGTTATTTGTTAATAAATTCAAAGACTTGTGTGTGTTAATGTATGGGGAATGTTTCTTCATGTCCGTCTGTTTTTTTAATGTCTTTTCTACATTGAATATAATGTCTGTGTGGATCAGGAATGTGACCTTGTGTGTTGCCAAATAGAAAACTGACTAGTAGAGGAAGGTCACACAGCCAAGTTTACTGTGAGCAAAATCACCTCTACTGATGTGATGATGAGGCCAAGTTAAGAGTTAAATCGAGAATGGAAAAAGAATCATCACAGAGATATAGGCAGGTGTGTGCTCTGGCTTTAGGCCAAAAAGGAGTGAAATTATCACACAGTTTCTCACAGGAGTGAACATAGGACATTCGGCCTTGAATTTAGAACATTCTTTTCCCGATAGAAAAAAACAATGCAAGCACCAGCATAAAAATAATTAACTATAAGAAATTAGGCTGGACAAAAATATATGATGAACAGACAAGTAATTATTTTTACATGCCGCTGATACTTCCCTCCAAGATGGCGCTGAGAGACCCTACCACACCCCCCAGCAGCCATCTTAGCTAAGGTAACTCTTTCACCAGCGGCCATTTGAACATATCCAATTTCCGGCCTGGCAGCCATCTTAGTTATTGGTATTTTTCCTGATATGGCTACAAGCACAAGAAAATACACATAGATCCAAGTAGCACTTACTACATAGAGTACTGAGCTCAGTAAATGAAGGATTTACATATACCTATAATTAGGTATTACTGGTAGTATTGTCTAATTGTTTAATTAGATGAAATGCCTTAACTTCTATTTTTGTTTCCTTTACTAGGATTAAGGCCTCTTGCACATGAACGCTTTTTTACGTTTACGTTCCGTTTTTTTTGCGTTCCGTATATGGACCGCATACGGAACCATTCATTTCAAAGAATCAGCCAAAAAAACTGAAGGGATACGGAGTACCGTTCAAAGATAGAACATGTCCTATTATTGTCCGCATAACGGACAAGGATAGTACTGTTCTATCAGGGGCCAGCTGTTCCGTTCCGCAAAAAACAGAATGCACATGAACGACATCCATATTTTTTGCTGATCCTTCTTTTGCGAACCAGAAAATACTGAAAAAGCCATACGGTTGTGTGCAAGAGGCCTAATTTAGCACTTGGAGGCATCTTTATCTCGATTCATAACAGTTTGTTGTGGTTGGTGCAGATGTTCAGGACTCCAGGTCAAGTGAAGTACTCAGCCCTGGGGGCCCTGCCCATCTGCAAAAATCACAGAAGGAGGGGATTGGGATGGAAATGGTCTCCAGACAGATTCAGTTTTTTTCTGCCTTTGAAGCTTTGAAGGACATCAGCAAGCTAACGAAAAGTGCAGATATCCCCCTCCCCCCCTCCCCGATGGTAAACTGAGAGTAGTAGTGAGAAAAAAACAGAGAATCTGGCTTCATGTCAGCAGAGAATCAGTCTTCATGTCATAGCAGAGAATCATGCTTCACGTCACCCAACACTGGAACAGTCCATTGTCAGATATTTAGGCCCAGGCACCCAGGCAGAGGAGAGAGGTCCCGTAACAGAGAATCTGGCTTCATGTCAGCAGAGAATCAGTCTGCATGTCATAGCAGAGAATCCGGCTTTACGTCACCCACCACTGTAACAGTCCATTGTCATATATTTAGGCCCAGGCACCCAGGCAGAGGAGAGAGGTCCCGTAACAGAGAATCTGGCTTCATGTCAGCAGAGAATCAGTCTTCATGTCATAGCAGAGAATCAGGCTTCATGTCACCCAACACTGGAACAGTCCATTGTCAGATATTTAGGCCCCGGCACCCAGGCAGAGGAGAGAGGTCCCATAACAGAGAATCTGGCTTCATGTCAGCAGAGAATCAGTCTGCATGTCATAGCAGAGAATCAGGCTTCACGTCACCCACCACTGTAACAGTCCATTGTCATATATTTAGGCCCCGGCACCCAGGCAGAGGAGAGAGGTCCCGTAACAGAGAATCTGGCTTCATGTCAGCAGAGAATCAGTCTGCATGTCATAGCAGAGAATCAGGCTTCACGTCACCCACCACTGTAACAGTCCATTGTCATATATTTAGGCCCAGGCACCCAGGCAGAGGAGAGAGGTCCCGTAACAGAGAATCTGGCTTCATGTCAGCAGAGAATCAGTCTTCTTGTCATAGCAAAGAATCAGGCTTCACGTCACCCAACACTGGAACAGTCCATTGTCAGATATTTAGGCCCCGGCACCCAGACAGAGGAGAGGTTCATTCAACTTTGGGTTGCCCCACAATATAATGGTAAAATGAAAATGCCCTGGAGTACCATAATATATGGTTAAGGGGAGGTAGTTAATGTCTAATCTGCACAAGGGATGGACAGGTCCTGTGGGATCCATGCCTGGTTCATTTTTATGAACGTCAGCTTGTCCACATTGTCTGTAATGACGCCCCCTGCCGTGCCGAATACACGTTCAGACAAAACGCTGGCCGCCGGGCAGGCCATTACCTCCAAGGCATAAAATGCTAGCTCTGGCCACGTGGACAATTTAGAGACCCAGAAGTTGAATGGGGCCGAACCATCAGTCAGTACGTGGAGGGGTGTGCACACGTACTGTTCCACCATGTTAGTGAAATGTTGCCTCCTGCTAACACGTTGCGTATAAGGTGGTGGTGCAGTTAGCTGTGGCGTGTTGACAAAACGTTTCACATCTCTGCCATGCTAACCCTGCCCTCAGAGGAGCTGGCCGTGACACAGCTGCCTTGGCGACCTCTTGCTCCTCCTCTGCCTTGGCCTTGGGCTTCCACTTGTTCCCCTGTGACATTTGGGAATGCTCTCAGTAGCGCGTCTACCAACGTGCACTTGTACTCACGCATCTTCCTATCACGCTCCAGTGCAGGAAGCAAGGTGGGCACATTGTCTTTGTACCGTGAATCCAGCAGGGTGGCAACCCAGTAGTCCGCACACGTTAAAATGTGGGCAACTCTGCTGTCATTGCGCAGGCACTGCCGCATGTAGTCGCTCATGTGTGCCAGGCTGCCCAGAGGTAAGGACAAGCTGTCCTCTGTGGGAGGCGTATCATCATCGTCCTGCGTTTACCCCCAGCCACGCACCAGTGATGGGCCCGAGCTGTGCTGGGTGCCACCCCGCTGTGACCATGCTTCATCCTCATCCTCCGCCACCTCCTCCTCAACCTCGTCCTCCTCGTCCTCCAGTAGTGGGCCCTGGCTGGCCATATTTGTACCTGGCCTCTGCTGTTGCAAAAAACCTCCCTCTGAGTCACTTCTAAGAGACGGGCCTGAAAGTGCTAAAAATGACCCCTCTTCCTCCTCCTCCTCCTCCTCCTCCTGGGCCACCTCCTCTTCCATCATCGCCCTAAGTGTTTTCTCAAGGAGACATAGAAGTGGAACAGTCCACAGTGCGACTGACCCTTGCGTGCTGCAGCTGAAACTCCACTATGGCCTGCTGCTGCTCGCACAGTCTGTCCAGCATGTGCAAGGTGGAGTTCCACCTGGTGGGCACGTCGCATATGAGGTGGTGAGCGTGAAGGCCGAAGTTACGCTGTAGCGCAGACAGGCGAGCAGCGGCAGGATTTGAACGCCGGAAGCGCGAACAGATGGTCCGCACTCTATGCAGCAGCTCTGACATGTCGGGGTAGTTGTGAATGAACTTCTGCACCACCAAATTCAGCACATGCGCCAGGCAAGGGATGTGCGTCAAACCGGCTAGTCCCAGAGCTGCAACGAGATTTCGCCCATTATCGCACACCACCAGGCCGGGCTTGAGGCTCACCGGCAGCAACCACTCGTTGGTCTGTTGTTCTATACCCCGCCACAACTCCTGTGCGGTGTGGGGCCTGTCCCCCAAACATATGAGTTTCAGATTGGCCTGCTGACGTTTACCCCGGGCTGTACTGAAGTTGGTGGTGAAGGTGTGTGGCTGACTGGATGAGCAGGTGGAAGAAGAGGAGGAGGAAGCTGAGTAGGAGGAGGTGGCAACAGGAGGCAAAGAATGTTGCCCTGCGATCCTTGGCGGCGGAAGGACGTGCACCAAACAGCTCTCTGCCTGGCGCCCAGCCACCACTACATTTACCCAGTGTGCAGTTAGGGAGATATAGCATCCCTGGCCGTGCTTACTGGTCCACGTATCTGTGGTTAGGTGGACCTTGCCACAGATGGCGTTGCGCAGTGCACACTTGATTTTATCAGATACTTGGTTGTGCAGGGAAGGCACGGCTCTCTTGGAGAAGTAGTGCCGGCTGGGAACAACATACTGTGGGACAGCAAGCGACATGAGCTGTTTGAAGCTGTCTGTGTCCACCAGCCTAAATGACAGCATTTCATAGGCCAGTAGTTTAGAAATGCTGGCATTCAGGGCCAAGGATCGAGGGTGGCTAGGTGGGAATTTACGCTTTCTCTCAAATGTTTGTGAGATGGAGAGCTAAACGCTGCCGTGTGACATGGTTGAGATGCTTGGTGACGGAGGTGGTGGTGTTGGTGGTACATCCCCTGTTTGCTGGGCGGCAGGTGCCAACGTTCCTCCAGAGGCGGCGGAAGAGGCCGAGGCGGCAGCAGCAGAAGAGGCCGAGGCGGCAGCAGCAGAAGAGGCCGAGGCGGCAGCAGCAGAAGAGGTAGCAGGGGGAGCCTGAGTAACTTCCTTGTTTTTAAGGTGTTTACTCCACTGCAGTTCACGCTTTGCATGCAGGTGCCTGGTCATGCAGGTTGTGCTAAGGTTCAGAACGTTAATGCTTCGCTTCAGGCTCTGATGGCACAGCGTGCAAACCACTCGGGTCTTGTCGTCAGCACATTGTTTGAAGAAGTGCCATGCCAGGGAACTCCTTGAAGCTGCTTTTGGGGTGCTCGGTCCCAGATGGCGGCGGTCAGTAGCAGGCGGAGTCTCTTGGCGGCGGGTGTTCTGCTTTTGCCCACTGCTCCCTCTTTTGCTACGCTGTTGGCTCGGTCTCACCACAGCCTCTTCCTCCAAACTGTGAAAGTCAGTGGCACGACCTTCATTCTATGTGGGGTCTAGGACCTCATCGTCCCCTGCATCGTCTTCCACCCAGTCTTGATCCCTGACCTCCTGTTCAGTCTGCACACTGCAGAAAGACGCAGCAGTTGGCACCTGTGTTTCGTCATCATCAGAGACGTGCTGAGGTGGTATTCCCATGTCCTCATCATCAGGAAACATAATTGGTTGTGCGTCAGTGCATTCTATGTCTTCCACCGCTGGGGAAGGGCTAGGTGGATGCCCTTTGGAAACTCTGCCAGCGGAGTCTTCAAACAGCATAAGAGACTGCTGCATAACTTGAGGCTCAGACAGTTTCCCTGGTATGAATGGGGGTGATGTGACAGACTGATGGGCTTGGTTTTCAGGCGCCATCTGTGCGCTTTCTGCAGAAGACTGGGTGGGAGATAATGTGAACGTGCTGGATCCACTGTCGGCCACCCAACTAATGCCTGTACCTGCTCAGGCCTTACCATCCTTAGAACGGCATTGGGCCCCATCAAATATTGCTGTAAATTATGGCGGCTACTGGGACCTGAGGTATTTGGTACACTAGGACGTGTGGCTGTGGCAGAACGGCCATGTCCTCTCCCAGCACCAGAGGGTCCACTAACACCACCACGACCATGTCCGCGTCCCTTACTAGATGTTTTCCTCATTGTTACCGTTCACCACAATAAGAAAAATATTATTTAGCCCAATGTATTGAATTCAAATTCAGGCCTTTTTTTACAGACACCTAACACTATCTGGCTATCTATTTAGGTACCGTATTACACTATTAAAGGCACAGCAGTAACGACAGATTTAGCTGAATATAAATTTGAGGCCTAGTATTTAGGCGCTGGATGACAGGTAAACGTTTACGGACAGAATTAGACTTGGAATTGCGCAATAGCGTGTGAGAAGTTAATGAGAATAACCCTATCTGCACCGTGAATAATATATACCCTTTTAGGGATAGATTTAACCCCTTAAGGACATAGGACGTACCGGTACGCCCTATTTCCCGAGTCCTTAAGGACCAAGGACGTACCGGTACGTCCTATCTTTAAATCGGCATTCCGGCACCCCAGGGGTTAATCTGAACAGGATGCCGGCTGAAATCATTCAGCCGGCATCCTGTCAAAACGCCAGGGGGGGTCATGTGACCCCCCGTGTCGGCGATCGCAGCAAACTGCGCTTTTTGCAGTTTCTGATCCCCGCGGTCCCTGACCGCGGGGATCAGAAACTTCAGAGTGCCTAAAATCAAGATTTTGCACCCCCCCCTTTGCACCCATGCACGATTTGATGGCGGCGGGTGGTGCAGGGGGGGTGTCGCAGGTGGTGGGGGCGTTGCGGGAGGCTGGCGGTGCGGCAGGCGGGATGGCGATCCCCCGCCCACCTCCCCTTGAATAATCGTTGGCGTCTAGTGGGTTATACCAGGGTGCCAGCACATTGCTGGCACCCTGGTATAAACGGCTGACATCGTTGATGCGATGTCAGCCGTTTAACCCTTTCCATACAGCGGTCCGTACGGACCGCTGTATGGAAAAGGTTAACAGCGCAGGGAGCTCCCTCCCTCTCCGATCGGGGGGCTGCTGTGCCTTTGCAGCCCCCCCGATGGAGAGGGAGAGAGCCCCCCGAAGCCCCGTCCTCACCCTTCCCCGTCTGCGAAGTTGTAGCAGACGGGGAAGGTTTCCATGGCAACAGGACGCCTGCTCAGGCGTCCTGCTGTCCATGGTGCTGAACAGATCTATGCTAAAAGCATAGATCTGTTCAGTGTAAGTAAAATACAGTACAGAACCCTATATAGGTTCTGTACTGTATTATACAGACATCAGACCCACTGGATCTTCAAGAACCAAGTGGGTCTGGGTCAAAAAAATTAATAAAAAGTGAAAAAAGTTAAGATAAAAAACAAAAACGTTTATCACTGAATAAAAATTAAAAAAATAAAATACACTACACATATTAGGTATCGCCGCGTCCGTAACGACCTGATATATAAAACGGTGATGTTACTTTACCCGCACGGTGAACGCCATAAAAATATAAAAACTATGAGAAAATTGAAATTTTGCCCACCTTACTTCCCAAAAAAGGTAATAAAAGTGATCAAAAAAGTCGCCTGTACGCCAAAATAGTACCAATCAAACCGTCATCTCATCCCGCAAAAAATGAGACCCTACTCAAGATAATCGTCCAAAAACTGAAAAAACTATGGCTCTTAGACTATGGAAACACTAAAACATGATTTTTTTTTTGTTTCAAAAATAAAATCATTGTGTAAAACTTACATAAATAAAAATAAAGTATACATATTAGGTATCGCCGCGTCCGTATCGACCGGCTCTATAAAAATATCACATGACCTTACCCCTCAGATGACCACCGTAAAAAAAAAAAAACGGTGTAAAAAAAGCAATTTTTTGCCATCTTACGTCACAAAAAGTGTAATAGCAAGCGATCAAAAAGTCATATGCACCTCAAAATAGTGCCAATCAAACCGTCATCTCATCCCGCAAAAAATTAGACTCTACTCAAGATAATCGCCCAAAAACTGAAAAAAACTATGGCTCTTAGACTATGGAGACACTAAACAATTTTTGGGTTTTAAAAATGAAGTTATTGTATAAAACTTACAGAAATAAAAAAAATTGTATACATATTAGGTATCGCCGCGTCCGTGACAACCTGCTCTATAAAATTACCACATGATCTAACCTGTCAGATGAATGTTGTAAATAACAAAAAAAAACGTGCCAAAAAAGCTATTTCTTGTTACCTTGCCGCACAAAAAGTGTAATATAGAGCAACCAAAAATCATATGTACCCTAAACTAGTACCAACAATACTGCCACCCTATTCCGTACTTTCTAAAATGGGTTCAGTTTTTTGGAGTTTCTACTCTAGGGGTGCATCAGGGGGGCTGTCGGGATTCAAACCCATGACCAGCCACATCCCAGGCAGTAGCCCTGCTTACTAGGCTACCATCCTCTCTGGACATTCCTCCCTGAAACCTATTAGTTAACCTCAGTCTTGCCAAGCCTTGCTCATCACCCTTGATTCCCCACACCTGGTACTTCCCTATATAAGTCCAGCCCCTTGCACTCTAGCTTGCTGATTATTGAGCTCCTGAGCCTTGATCAAGCTTCTCCTCATCTGTTGCTCTTGCTACTGCTGGAAGTCCACTGCTGACCAGGAATTGCCTACCGACTACTCTTCTGCCTTATCCCTACCTACTGAACTGCTACCACCGTTGCCATCCGGATTGTCTGACCACGCTTACTGCCGCCTGCCCTGACCCACCGCCTGCCTACCGACTACTCTTCTGCCTTATCCCTACCTACTGAACTGCTACCACCGTTGCCATCCGGATTGTCTGACCACGCTTACTACCTGCCTGCGGTCCTTGCCACTGGGCTCCACTCCTACCTCCAGCCAGCGGTCCTCTGACACAGGTGAGCCTGTAGGACTGTTACAGAATAATCAGCCACACTATGGAGTCCGCAATGGCCACTCTGCGTAAGCAGGTCTCTGAACTTCAAGAATTTGGTACTACATATCAGGAGAAATTTGCCCAGCTCCAAGTCGTAGTCCAAAGCCAACAGAGTGAGATTATTGAACTACAGAGGCAACTCCTGGACGTCCGCGGCACGGCTGCAGACGCCCGCATGCCACTCCCACCAAGATTCGGCGGTGATAGACGTCAGTATCGGGGGTTTCTAAACCAATGCCGCATCTATTTTCAGATGTACCCGGCCCCCTTCACCACCGAGAAGAAGGTGCTATTCATGGTCAATCTCCTGACGGATGAAGCATTAGCATGGGCATCACCATACGTGGAGACTAACAGTCAGCTCCTGAACAACCTAAACAACTTCATCACCGCAATGAGCCAAGTCTTCGACGACCCCAACCGCTGTGCGACAGCCGAGGCGCGACTACATAGTCTGCGGCAAGGGAGACGCTCCGTCGCCGAATACACCGCTGAGTTTCGCCGTTGGGTCACGGACACCACCTGGAACCCAGCGGCACAGAGGAGCCAATTCCGGCGAGGCCTGTCCGAATTAATAAAGGACGAACTCGCCAGAGTTGAGGCCCCAGACGATCTGGATGACTTCATTCAGTTATGCATCCGGATAGATCAAAGACTCTCCGAGAGGAAGAAAGAAAGACTCTGGTCCTTGGACCACAGACCCACTTATTCCTTCTCTTCCACCGCCCAGCGCGACCCCCGGTCAGCAACTGAACCTATGCAGGTCGACGCTCTACGTAGGTCTCTATCCACAGCTGAGAAGGAGAGACGGCTGGCCGAAAACCTCTGCCTCTACTGTGGGGAGTCGGGTCATTTTGCCATCAAATGTCCTCATAAGATCCGAAAGACTATTGCCGTCACGGAACTAAAGGAGCAACCACAGACTCCAACCCCACCAGCAGCCCCTGAAAATAACAACACGGCGGCTCATGGATCCCACTTCATCGTCCCCATCCTCATCGAGATTGAGGGGCGACAACTCCCCTGTTCAGCGATGTTAGACTCCGGGGCGGGAGGCAACTTCATGGACCTAACTTTCGCCCGCAAAAAGAATATTCCACTGACAATCAAGGCAGCCCCCATTGACCTGGAAACCGTCGACGGATCCCCACTCTCCTCGGGGCCGGCCACTCACGAGACCACCGAACTACAACTCCTCATAGAACCAGATCACCGTGAAAAGATCCACTTCTCTCTGATCGCCTCCCCGAAGTTCCCAGTGATCTTGGGCATCCCATGGTTGGCCACCCACAACCCCTCGGTGGACTGGGAAACCCGCTGCATACGATTCCCGTCCGAGTTCTGCACACTAAATTGCTCCCACAAACCCGTCCTTCCACCCGAAGACACCACCATCTCAAAACTATCTGTCAAGGATCTGCTACCCCCTCAATACAGCGAGTTCCAGGATGTCTGCGACAAGAAAAACGCAGACAAGCTGCCACCACACCGACCCTACGACTGCCCTATAGAACTGTTGCCCGGGGCCGAAATACCCTTTGGCAGTATCTACTCCCTCTCAGAGCCTGAACTCAAGGCTCTGAAAGAGTACCTGGACGAGGACCTGAGGAAGGGGTTCATCCGGCCCTCCACCTCTCCCGCGGGAGCCCCCTTTTTCTTCGTAGAGAAAAAAGACTCCTCCCTGCGTCCCTGCATAGACTACAGAAAGCTTAATGACATAACCGTAAAAAACCGGTACCCGCTCCCACTGATTTCCGAACTCCTTCAGAGACTCCGGGAAGCGAAGATCTTCACCAAACTCGACCTTCGAGGGGCCTACAACCTCGTCCGAATCCGCCCTGGGGACGAATGGAAGACCGCCTTCCGGACACGTTATGGTCATTTCGAGTACCTGGTCATGCCTTTCGGACTCTGCAATGCTCCCGCCACCTTCCAGCACTTCATTAACGACGTCCTTAGGGACATGCTGGATCTGTTTGTAGTCGTTTACCTGGACGACATCTTGATCTTCTCTGAAGACCTCGAGCAGCACCGCGAACACGTCCGCAGGTTACTGCAGAGGCTCAGACAGAACTCTCTCTATATCAAGCTAGAGAAATGCGAGTTTGAGTGAACCACCACTCAGTTCCTCGGATACATCATCTCCCCAGAGGGCCTAAGTATGGACCCGGGGAAGGTCCAAGCTGTGATGAACTGGCCCGTTCCAAAAAACGAGAAGGAGATACAAAGATTCATTGGCTTCACCAACTTCTATCGGAAGTTTATCCGGAACTTCTCCAAGGTCATAGCACCAATCACCCAACTCACCAAGAAGGCAGTCCCCTTCTCCTGGACACCCGAGGCCCAGGAGGCCTTCACCAAGTTGAAACTCCTCTTCACTTCTGCCCCAATCCTAATCCACCCGAACCCCGAGCTCCCATTTACAGTCAAAGTGGATGCATCAGACTCTGCGGTGGGGGCAGTTTTGTCACAACGGACAGGGGAGAGGATGCTATTACACCCGTGCGCATATTTCTCCCGCCAGATGTCCCCCTCTGAGAAGAACTATGACATCGGGAACAAAGAACTACTGGCGATCAAGGATGCCTTCTCCGAGTGGAGACACCTGCTGGAGGGAGCCACCAACCCCATAATCGTACTAACTGACCACAAGAACCTCGAGTTCATCCGCAGCGCTAAGAGACTCTCAGCCAGACAGGCCAGATGGAGCCTATTCTTTTCCCGCTTCAACTATCTCATCACCTATCGCCCTGGATCAAAAAACGGCAAGGCTGACGCCCTCTCCAGAATGTTTTCCGAGCCCTCACAGAGTAACAAGGGCCAAAATAACATCTTGCCCGAGAGAAGGGTCGTAGGGGCCACCTACTCTAAAGAACTCCTGGGCACAATCAAAGAAGGATATGAAAATGACCCCTTCCTCTCCCACACCACAGGCAATGTCAGCCTTACGTTTAAGAACGGTCATTGGTTTCATCAGGACCTACAACTATATGTACCAGAAATCGCATGGCTCGAAGTGCTCAAACTCAACCATGACTCCAAGGTGGCCGGCCATTTTGGCACAAGAAAGACCCAGGAGCTTCTCTCCAGCTCCTTCTGGTGGCCAACATACAGGGAGGACATCAAGAGGTACATCTCCTCGTGCACGGTCTGTGCCCGCAATAAGACTCCTCGTTCCTCTCCCGTGAGTCTGTTACAACCTCTCCCGATTCCCTCCCGCCCCTGGGGCTCGATCTCCATGGACTTTGTGGTAGACCTTCCTCCTTCAAAAGGGATGAACACCATCCTGGTCGTGGTCGACCGTCTCACCAAGATGGCCCATTTCATCCCCTACAAAGGCCTACCCACAGCCAAACAGACGGCCGATCTTATTCTCAGAGAGGTCTTCAGGCTGCATGGGATCCCGGACGACGTGGTCTCCGACCGAGGTGTACAATTTGCCTAAAAGTTCTGGAAGAACTTCTGCCTGGCGCTCGGGGTTAAAGTGAACCTGTCCTCTGCTTTCCACCCTCAGTCAAACGGGCAGACGGAGAGAACTAATCAGACCCTAGAGCAGCTCCCACCTGCAGGATGACTGGCTTGATCATCTCCCCACGGCCGAGTTCGCCTACAACAATGCTGAGCACAGCTCAACCAAGCACAGCCCCTTCTTTGCTAACACAGGCTCACACCCGGTGTTCATTCCCCACCTACCCGTTGCCTCCATCCTCCCAGCAGTGGCCGAACGCCTAACAACCCTACAGGAGGCACAAGAGAACATTATAGACAACCTCCAGCTTGCCCAGAGGTGCTTTAAACAGGGAGCAGACAGACGTCGCAAACCCACCCCGGGCTTCCATGTGGGAGACAAGGTATGGCTGTCCACCAGGAACCTCAGATTGAAGGTCCCCTCCAAAAAATGTGCCCAAAGATACATGGGTCCGTTCCGGATCACCGCACAAATCAACGAGGTCACGTTCCGGCTCGACCTTCCGGACTCCATTAGGGTGCACCCTGTCTTCCATTGCTCTCTCCTCAAGCCATACGTGGAGAACACCTTCACAGGCCGCCACTCGCCTCCACCACCACCCGTGAGGGTACAGGGTGAAGAAGAATACGTTGTCGCAAAGATCCTCGACTCCAGGATCCACCGGGGAAGACTACAATACCTAATTGGGTGGGAGGGTTACCCTCCCGAGGATAACTCCTGGGAGCCAGAAGAGAATGTCCACGCCCCCAGACTGGTAAAAGAGTTCCACCAACGGCACCCCGGTAAGCCTGCCCCTGCGGTGCCCGGAGGTCACCTTGGAAGGGGGGGAGTACTGTCGGGATTCGAACCCGTGACCAGCCACATCCCAGGCAGTAGCCCTGCTTACTAGGCTACCATCCTCTCTGGACATTCCTCCCTGAAACCTATTAGTTAACCTCAGTCTTGCCAAGCCTTGCTCATCACCCTTGATTCCCCACACCTGGTACTTCCCTATATAAGTCCAGCCCCTTGCACTCTAGCTTGCTGATTATTGAGCTCCTGAGCCTTGATCAAGCTTCTCCTCATCTGTTGCTCTTGCTACTGCTGGAAGTCCACTGCTGACCAGGAATTGCCTACCGACTACTCTTCTGCCTTATCCCTACCTACTGAACTGCTACCACCGTTGCCATCCGGATTGTCTGACCACGCTTACTGCCGCCTGCCCTGACCCACCGCCTGCCTACCGACTACTCTTCTGCCTTATCCCTACCTACTGAACTGCTACCACCGTTGCCATCCGGATTGTCTGACCACGCTTACTACCTGCCTGCGGTCCTTGCCACTGGGCTCCACTCCTACCTCCAGCCAGCGGTCCTCTGACACAGGTGAGCCTGTAGGACTGTTACAGGGGCTTCAAATGGGACATGGTGTCAAAAAAACTGTCCAGCAAAATCTGGCTTCCAAAAACCATACGGCGCACCTTTCACTCTACACCCCCGCTGTGTGGCCGTACAGTAGTTTACGGCCACATTTGGGGTGTTTCTGTAAACAGCAGAGTCAGGGCATTAAAGATACAGTCTTGTTTGGATGTTAACCCTTGCTTTGTTAGTGGAAAAAATGGGTTAAAAATGGAAAATTAGGCAAAAAATTTCATCCCCATTTGCCAATAACTCTTGTGCAACACCTAAAGGGTTAACAAAGTTTGTAAAATCAGTTTTGAATACCTTGAGGGGTGTAGTTTATAGAATGGGGTAATTTTTGGGCGGTTTCTATTATATAAGCCTCGCAAAGTGACTTCAAAGCTGTAGTGGTCCCTAAAAATTGGGTTTTTGTAAATTTCAGAAAAAGTTCAAGATTTGCTTCTACACTTCTAAGCCTTGTAACATCCCCAAAAAATAAAATATAATTTCCAAAATTATTCAAACATGAAGTAGACATATGGGGAATGTTAAGTCATCACAATTTTTTGGGGGTATTACTATGTATTACAGAAGTAGAGAAACTGAAACTTTGAAATTTGCTAATTTTTCCAAATTTTTGGTAAATTAGGTATTTTATTATGCAAAAAAATTATTTTTTTTAACTTTATTTTACCAGTGTCATGAAGTACAATATGTGACGAAAAAACAATCTCAGAATGGCCTGGATAACCACTAAATTAGGAAATTGCAAAATTGGGAATTGTATTTCAGCCCAGAACAAAAACTGTGCTTTGACGGACACTAAATAACTTGACCAGCTACAGCAATAATGACAGATTTGGATGAATATAAAATTGAGGCCTATTTTTTAGGCGCTGGGTGACAGGTATACGCTTACACACAGAATTAGACTTGGAATTGCACAGTAGCGTGTGTGTGAAGTTATTGAGAATAACCCAATCTGCACCTTGAATCTTATACACCCTTTTAAGGATAGATTTAAAGTAGGCCTGATACAGCAGAAACCACTAAATTAGGAAATTGCTAAATTGGGAATTGTATTTCAACCCAGAACAAAAACTGTGCTTTGACGGACACTAAATAACTTGACCAGCCACAGCAATAACCACAGATTTAGATGAATGTAAATTTGAGGCCTAGTATTTAGTCGCTGGGTAAAAGGTATACGTTTACAGACAGAATTAGACTTGGAAATGCACAGTAGCGTGTGTGAAGTTATTGAGAATGACCCTATCAGCACCTTGAATCTTATATACCCTTTTAATGAATAGATTTAAAGTAGCCCTGATACAGCAGAAACCACTAATTTAGGAAATTGCTAAGTTGGGAATTGTATTTCAACCCTGAACAAAAATATATCCTTTGCCAGACAGCAGACAGTATTACAATTGGCTGGCCACAGCTGAAACACCAGATTTAGGGTACTGCTATTTTGGCAATTGTATTTCACCCCTCAATAAAATAGCAAGCACAGCCAAGCCCCTGATGTAGGATATAGCCAAAAGATAACCACACTATTGATGGTTAAATGCACTTGGTGACAGCTTCAACCTGATGTAGGATATAGCCAAAAAATAACCACACTATTGAGGGTTAAATGCACTTGGTGACAGCTTGACCCTGATGTAGGATATAGCCAAAGAACAACCACACTATTGATGGTTAAATGCACTTGGTGACAGGCTCAGCTTGCCCCTGATGTAGTATATGGCCAACAAATAACCACACTATTGATAGTTAAATGCACTTAGTGTGACAGCTTGAACCTGATGTAGGATATAGCCAAAAAATAACCACACTATTAAGGGTTAAATGCATTTGGTGTGACATCTTGACCCTGATGTGGGATATAGCCAAAAAACAACCACACTATTGAGGGTTAAATGCACTTGGTGACAGCTTGACGCTGATGTAGGATATAGCCAAAGAACAACCACACTATTGATGGTTAAATGCACTTGGTGACAGGCTCAGCTTGCCCCTGATGTAGTATATGGCCAAAACATAACCACACTATTGATGGTTAAATGCACTTGGTGTGACAACTTGACCCTAATGTAGGATATAGCCAAAAAACAACCACACTATTGAGGGTTAAATGCACTTGGTGACAGGCTCAGCTTGCCCCTGATGTAGTATATGGCCAAAAAATAACCACACTATTGATGGTTAAATGCACTTGGTGTGACAGCTTGACCCTGATGTAGGATATAGCCAAAAAACAACCACACTATTGAGGGTTAAATGTACTTGGTGACAGGCTCAGCTTGCCCCTGATGTAGTATATGGCCAAAAAATAACCACACTATTGATGGTTAAATGCACTTGGTGCGACAGCTTGACCCTGACGTAGGATATAGCCAAAAAACAACCACACTATTGAGGGTTAAATGCACTTGGTGACAGGCTCAGCTTGCCCCTGATGTAGTATATGGCCAAAAAAATAACCACACTATTGATGGTTAAATGCACTTGGTGTGACAGCTTGACCCTGATGTAGGATATAACCAAAAAATAACCACACTATTGATGGTTAAATGTACTTGGTGGCAGCTTGTGCTGGCGCACCACAAGACACAAAATGGCCGCCGATCACCCCAGAAAAAAGTGAATGAAAAACGCTATGGGCAGCCTAAAAACAGTGAGCAATTGAATAGCAGCAGTTCAATGATCCACAGCTGCAGATCGATCACTGAATGAAGTCTTTTGGAGGAGTTAATCACTGCCTAATCTCGCCCTAACGTCGCAGCTGCAACCTCTCCCTACACTGATCATAGCAGAGTGACGTGCGGCGCTACGTGACTCCAGCTTAAGTAGAGGCTGAGTCACATGCTGCACTGGCCAATCACAGCCATGCCAATAGTAGGCATGGCTGTGACGGCCTCTTGGGGCAAGTAGTATGACGCTTGTTGATTGGCTGCTTTGCAGCCTTTCAAAAAGCGACGAACACCGAACCCGAACCCGGACTTTTACTAAAATGTTCGGGTTTGTGTCCGTGTCACGGACACCCCAAAATTCGGTACGAACCCGAACTATACAGTTCGGGTTCGCTTATCCCTAAACGTGAGCTTGACCACATTGGCTGTAGACAGGCGGCTGCGCTTGTCTGTGATGACGCCCCCTGCCATGCTAAACACACATTCAGATAATACACTGGCTCCAGGGCAGGCCAGAACCTACAAGGCGTAAAGGGCAAGCTCAGGCCATGTGCCCAATTTGGAGACCCAGAAGTTGAAGGGGGAAGACCCGTCATTCAGTACGTGTAGGCGTGTGCACACTAACTGCTCCACCATATTGGTGAAATGCTGCCTCCTGCTAAGACATTCCATATCAGCTGGTGGTGCTGGTTGTTGTGGCATGCTGACAAAGCTTTTCCACATTTCGGCCATGCTAACCCTGCTTTCTGAGGTGCTGGTGGTGCCCCAGCTGCATTGGCGACCTCTTCCTCATCCTCTGTGCTTCCACTGTGCCCCCGCTGTCAGGTTGGAATGCCACCAGCAGCGCGTCTACCAGCGTCTACCATCTTACGATCACACTCCAGTGACGGAATTAAGGACAGTACGTTGTCCGTGTAACGAGGATCCAGCAGCTTGGCCACCCAGTAATCAGCACAAGTTAGAATGTGGGCAACTCGGCGGTCGTTGCGGAGACACTGCAGCATGTAATGGCTCATGTGTGCCAGGCTGCCCAGAGGCAACAAAAAGCTGTCCTTTGTGGGAGGTGTATCGTCTGTGTCCTCTGTATCCCCCACCATCCACGCACCAGTTATGGCCAGGAGCTGGTCTTGGTGCCACCCTGCTGTGAACATGGTTCCTCCTCCTCCATCTCCTCATCCTCCACCTCGTCATCCTCCAACAACTGTGCCCTGGCTGGACAATTGTGTACCTGGCGTTTGTGGGTGCAGGAACCCACCATCGGAGCAACTTGGAAATGACTGGCCGGAAACCCTACGAAATTCTACCTCTTCCTCCTCATCCCCCTGTGACACATCCTCTTCCATCATTGCCAGGAGCGTTTTTTCTGGAAGCATAGAAGTGGGATAGTAACGCTGAGAATGGCGTTATCGGCATGTTGGTGGAGTACTCGAAACAGCGCAACAAGGAACACAGGTCTCGCATGGAGGCCCAGTCATTGGTGGTAAAGTGGTGCTGTTCCGCCGAGCGACTCACTGGTGTGTGCTGCAGCTGAAACTCCACTATCGCCTGCTGCTGCTCGTACAGTCTGGCCAGCATGTGCAAGGTGGTGTTCCACCTTGTGGACACGTCGCATATGAGGCGGTGAGCGGGAAGGCCGAAGTTACACTGCAGCGTTGACAGGCGAGCAGCAGCAGGGTGAGAACGCCAAAAGCGCGCACAGACGGCCTGCACATTATGCAGCAACTCTGACATATCGGGGTAATTTTTAAGGAATCTCTGCACCACCAAATTCAGCATATGCGTCAGACAAGGTATGTGCATCAAACCGGCTAGTCCCAGAGCTGCTACGAGATTTCGCCCATTATCGCACACTACCAGGTCGAGCTTGAGGCTGACTGGCACAAAACACTCATCGGTCTGTTCTTCAAGGCCCGTTCACAGCTCCTGTGCGGTGTGGGGTTTGTCCCCCAAACAGATAAGTTTTAAAACTGCCTGCTATCGTTTACCCCTGGCTGTGCTGAAGTTGGTGGTGAAGGTGTTACGCTGACTGGATGTGGAGCTGGTAGAGGATGAGGAAGCAGAGTAGGAGGAGGAAGCAACAGGAGGCAAACTAAAGTTCCCTGCAATCTTGTCACGGCTGGCGGTGGGGGAAACCCCCAGCCGTGCGTTGCCAGGAGATGGTAGGGTTACCCCTTGGCCGGGACCACAGAGTTGTTAGGGAGCAGGTCACCTCCTATTGCGTCCCTAACGCTGACCCTGTCTCCTATCTGTATGAGCCGACCTTGGTGGTAGGAGGACTCATACGCCGGAACCTTAAAGTCCCTACGAGCCCTCAAGTCGGCCCTGTACTAGGGGACAGAGTGAGATGACCTGCTCCTCCTAGGCACGGGGGAGCAGGAGTCTCAACGGCCAAGCAACACAGGGGAATACAATAACAGACTTATGGCAGTGACAGGCAAATGGGACCAACACATCACTCACCTGCCACAGACAACAAACCCTGGATCCCATGTGCCGGTGCTGCAGTTCAGACACCAACGAACACAGCACACACCAGACATCCCACAGGAACCCAGGACCACAAGCTGCACTAACATATAACCCCACACACACCTAAATAACACCGTGAAACATAGAAATTCCCAACAGAGGTTTTATGACCAGAAGGATGGTCCCCACTGGTAGATGGTGGAAACAGGAGGCTGCTCCAGCCAGCATGGCTGAGAGCAACCTACTGAACCAAGCCAGGAACTGAGGCTTTATAGGCCAAGTGGCCCCACCCACCAGTCAGACACACCCAGTGACTCACAGACACACTGGGAAGGGAATTAACCCTTCCAACACCACAGAAGGGAAGGGAAGACAGCAACTAAAAGGAACAGTGTCCACACACAACAAACACACTGTGCCCACCAATAAAAGGCACACCTAAAGGAGAGGTTGCCAGGTGCAACCGCATGCCTACCGCAGCAAGCTGCCTAACACCGCTCAGGCAGCGCTGCTGCCACATATCCAATGTTGCCAGCGGCAACCACACCTAGACCGCAGGCAACTGCATGCGGTCACAAGAAGTCACGACCATGACCAAAGGTCGTGACACTCCCTCCCCTCAAAGCCCCCCCCCCCCACCGAAAAGGGAAGCTGGTGGGACCAAACAACAGGGAGGGGGGGAGGGGCAATGCCTGCTAATCACCAGTGTCTCCCTCCAGTGCTGCCGCCAACAAACCTGGACCGTACACAACAGTCCCAGGTTGCCAGCCAACAAAGCAGACTGGAAGGGAGAACAACTGGAGGCACTGCCAGACAGATGCCCGTATCTCCCCCCAGGACTGCCGCCAACAGACCTGGACCGTACACAACAGTCCCAGGTCGCCAGCCAACAAAGCAGTCTGGAGGAAGAAAACGGGACACCGCATCCAACTCAGGGAGAACGTTCCTACTCCAGGTCGCTGCCAGCAGACACTCCCCAACCAGCACACCTGCCGGAACACCAAAGGAATGCTGCCAGCAGACGACCAGAGATAGGAACCCTGAGAGGGACGAGGGGTCACCAACACGGACACGGTTAGCAAGGTGGCGGGGAAAAGCCACCAACCGCGCCGTTAACGGTGAACCCCGTAACGCTCTCCCTCGGGAGAACGCGCATGCACCCCAACGGTCAATGGATGCATGCTTCACCCTCTTACGAAGGAGACCAGGTGAGGTGCCAGTTCTGGTCATACTGTCACGGCTGGCGGTGGGGGAAACCCCCAGCCGTGCGGTGCCAGGAGATGGTAGGGTTACCCCTTGGCCGGGACCACAGAGTTAGGGAGCAGGTCACCTCCTATTGCGTCCCTAACGCTGACCCTGTCTCCTATCTGTATGAGCCGACCTTGGTGGTAGGAGGACTCATACGCCGGAACCTTAAAGTCCCTACGAGCCCTTAAGTCGGCCCTGTACTAGGGGACAGAGTGAGACGACCTGCTCCTCCTAGGCACGGGGGAGCAGGAGTCTCAACGGCCAAGCAACACAGGGGAATACAATAACAGACTTATGGCAGTGACAGGCAAATGGGACCAACACATCACTCACCTGCCACAGACAACAAACCCTGGATCCCATGTGCCGGTGCTGCAGTTCAGACACCAACGAACACAGCACACACCAGACATCCCACAGGAACCCAGGACCACAAGCTGCACTAACATATAACCCCACACACACCTAAATAACACCGTGAAACATAGAAATTCCCAACAGAGGTTTTATGACCAGAAGGATGGTCCCCACTGGTAGATGGTGGAAACAGGAGGCTGCTCCAGCCAGCATGGCTGAGAGCAACCTACTGAACCAAGCCAGGAACTGAGGCTTTATAGGCCAAGTGGCCCCACCCACCGGTCAGACACACCCAGTGACTCACAGACACACTGGGAAGGGAATTAACCCTTCCAACACCACAGAAGGGAAGGGAAGACAGCAACTAAAAGGAACAGTGTCCACACACAACAAACACACTGTGCCCACCAATAAAAGGCACACCTAAAGGAGAGGTTGCCAGGTGCAACCGCATGCCTACCGCAGCAAGCTGCCTAACACCGCTCAGGCAGCGCTGCTGCCACATATCCAATGTTGCCAGCGGCAACCACACCTAGACCGCAGGCAACTGCATGCGGTCACAAGAAGTCACGACCATGACCAAAGGTCGTGACAAATCTTCGGTGGTGGAAGGACATGTGCGAAACTGCTATCCGCCTGAGGCCCAGCCGCCACTGCATTTACCAGGTGTGCTGTTATGGAGATATAACGGCCCTGACCGTGCTTACTGGTCCACCTTGCCACAGATGGCGTTGCGCAGTACACACCTGATTTTGTCCTCTACTTGGTTGTGCAGAGAAGGGATGGCTCGCCTTGAAAAGTAGTGGGAGCTGGGCACGACATACTGTGGGACAGCCACCGCCATAAGACCTTTAAAACTATTCGTCTCCACCAGACGGAATGATAGCATTTCAAAGGCCAGTAATTTAGAAATGCTGGCATTCAGGGCTAGGGATCTCGGGTGGGTAGGGGGTTACTTCCTCTTCCTCTCCAGCGTTTGGGAGATGGAGAGATGAACGCTTCCGTGGGACATTGTGGAGATGCTTGGTGACCCAGGTGTTGGTGTTGCTGGCAGATCCTTTGTTAGCGTAGTGGCAGGTGGCACTGTCACTCCAGAAGTGGATGAAGAGGCCGAGACTGCAGCAGAAGAGGAAGCAGGAGGAGACAGAGACCTTTCTTGGTTTTTGAGGTGTCTACTCCACTGCAGCTCGTGCTTTGCACTTAAATGCCGGGTCATGCAGGTTGTACTCAGGTTGAGAATGTTTATTCCTCGCTTCAGGCTCTGATTGCACGGCTTGCAAGCTACTCGTGTCTTGTCATCAGCACATTGTCTGAAGAACTGCCATGCCAGGGAACTCCTTGGAGCTGGCTTTGGTGTGCTCAGTCCCTTGCTGCGGTGGGAAGTAGCATGCGTACTGTCTAGAGCAGGGGTGCACAACCTTTTTTGGTCTGGAGGCCGCATTGTCACATCGCTCTATTTCAAGGTGCCGCAAATAAAAAAATGTTGATCGGTGCTCATCTGCCTATTACACAAGCCAGTGTAAAGTGACTGGGGAGGAGTGATTGTTGCCACAGTCATTCCGCCTTCATTTAGATTACACAGGGAGATGTGCTGCAGATAATCGTACATCTTTCATCCTGATAAAATATGCAAATCAGCCGACAAATGAGCAATTCCTTGTTTATCGACTGATCAGCTGCACGATTATACCAGCCAGATATAAGATATCAACTCTCCTATGAACACTTTTTCCCAGTAATTGTCCCAAATATCGTGCTGCAACATAGCCCCTGAAACCGAAGAGTTATACTTACCTGCTCCCCGCCTCTCTGGTTCTTCAAACTGCCTCCGCTGTTTACACCTGGCAGTGCATGGACATGGTCATACACCAGTCCAGACAATGACTGGCTTAGGCGGTGATGTGGCCACAAGCAGCGTGTCTCTGCTGAAGCCAGTCATTGAACCGTGCAAGTGACCATGGCCATGCACTGCCAGGTGTAAACAGCGTAGGAACCAGAAGATGGAGGTAGCGGGGGCAGCGCAGAGGACCAGAGTGGAGCAGGTAAGTGTGAATCTTCTATTTCAGAGGCCATGCTCCAGGCCTCATTTTTACCAGAAAAGTGGCGACATTTCCTTCCATCCTGCCTCCTATTTATAAATCAGCGGTTTCCTTCACTGCAGAGGACGGAGCTCACTGGTTATTACCATCTCCTGCCAATCCAGTTATAGGCGCCCTGCAGTAACCAGTAAGCACTTTACCTTGCTAGTGGGAAAGGCGCCTATTGGTTAACGCTTGAATGACCAGGCCCGAAAAGGCCTTACTAACCAGACACTTTTTTGTGATTTAGCACGCGTGGTGGTTCAAATGGTTGTAACTATCTTATTTGTTGGACTACCAAGATAATTTTTGCAACAATTTTTATTTGGGGGAAACTGTACAAAACGTTTTTAAAAAGTATATATTTTTTCAAACTATAGCTCCTTATTCTTTAAATATGCAAACTGACACCAAAATAAATTATTATAATTAGATCTCTATTTTGTGTATTTTGCTATATAATATGAAAAGTTTCACGTTAATGGGGCGGTAATGGTGTCAGTTTTGATTGGTGTGGGTGTCTTTTCTTTTATGTATGATTTTTTTTTTTTTTACTTAATATATTTCTGCTACATAATATGTCCCCCAAGAGGTCACAAAAAGACCTTGGGGGACACTGTACCTTTTTTAAATTTTGCACTTTTTCATAAAAAGACTGTGGTGGGACAGTGAACACTCTCTTTTATTAAGCACTTTTTCCTTTTTATTTTATTTTTTAATTTATTTAGTTTTCAAATTTTTTTTTAATCATTTTTAACTTTTTTTTAAATATATTTTTACCATATAATTTGTCCCGAAGAGGTCACTGAAAGACCTTTGGGAGACAATAAGTGACTTTTTTTTGTACTATTTCCACTGTAACTGGAGCATCCAAAGGAGCCCCAGTTACAGGGAAACCAGCCTGCTGCGGAGGCTTTGTACAAGGGCAGCGCTCCTCTGTTCCCGAGACACCCAAAGATCACGTGATCGCTGGGTCTACACTGCAGAGCGCTCATAGAGGAGAAGGCAGAAGCGCTAATAAAGCGCTTCTGTCTTCTCCTCGGCTTCCCCCCTCTCACTAATAGTCGGGGACCCTTTCTGCTCCAGCTACAGTGCAGGAGAAGAACCTGTGATCCATCTGCTGTGTGGCTCTCTGTGCAGAAGCACAGCTGATTGCAGGATGAGCTGTGTTTCTGCCCAGCAGGGCAGGGGCCACAAACCATGGCTCTGGGGGCCACATGCGGCCCGCGGGCCGCAGGTTCTGCACACCTGGTCTAGAAGATGTTCGGTCCACTTTTGCACCCTGCTCCCTCTTCTGCTGTGCTGGTGGCTCTGTGCGACCACCACCTCTTCCACCGAACTACATTGGTCACTCGCATGACCTTGATTCCATGCGAGGTTGAGGACCTCATCGTCCTCCACATCATCTTCCACCCAGTTTTCCCCCCTGCCTTCCTTGTCTGTCTGCACACTTTCGAAAGCCCCAGCAGTTGGCACCTGTGTTTCGTCATCATCCGAAACATGCTGCGATGGTCCTCCCATGTACTCATCTTGAAAGATAAGTGGTTGGGCATCGGTGCACTCAATCTCTTCCACTTCTGGGGCAGGGCTAGGTGGATGGCCCTGGGAAACCCTGCTAACAGAGTCCTCAAAAAGCAGAAGAGACTGCTGCATGACTTGGGGCTCAGACTGCTTGGCTGATTTGCAAGGGGGTGAGGTGAAAGACTGATGGACATCGCCTGGAGGTGCTAACTCTGATCTTTTAGCAGGAGACTGGGTGGGAGACAATGTAAAGGAACTGGATCCACTGTCAGCAACCCAATCTACTATCGACTGTACTTGTTCAGGCCTCACCATTCGTAGAGCAGCACTAGACCCGACCAAATATCGCTGCAGGTTTTGTCGCCTACTCGCACCTGAGGAAGGGGTTTCACTTGTGCGTGTAGCTGGGACAGATTGACCACGTCCTCTCCCTGCAACAAGAGCTCCACCAGCAGCACGACATGGGCCACATCCCTTATTTGACGCTCTCCTCATATTTTTCGAATTTAGGATCTTGCCCTAAATGGGTATTTAATTAATAATAGAATAGAACGACAGTATGTAATGGGTGTATCGCACACGGCCTGAACCAGACTAGGCCTCAATTAAAGATTTTTTTGCCCAAAATGGCTGTATTTCAAATCCCTGAATTAAACCCCTGTATGTAGAGGGTGTAGCTCAAACGGCCTGAACCAGTGTTGGCCTGAATTAAAGATTTATTTGCCCAAAATGGCAGTTTTTTTAAATGCCTGTATTTCAAATGGCTGTATTTCAAATGCCTGAATCAAACCCCTGTATGTAGAGGGTGTATCTCACACGGCCTGAACCAGTGTAGACATGAATTAAGGATTTCTTTGCCCAAAATAGCTGTATTTCAAATGGCTCAATCAAACCCCTGTATGTAAAGGGTGTATCTCACACGGCCTGAACCAGTGTACTGTAGGCCTGAATTCAATATTGGTGCACCAAATCGCGGTATTTCAAATGCCTGAATCAAACCCCTGTATGTAGAGGGTGTATCTCACACAGTCTGAACCAGTGTAAGCTTGAATTAAATATTTCTTTGCCCAAAATGGCTATATTTCAAATAACTGTATTTCAAATGGCTGTATTTCAAATGCCTAATTCAAACCCTTCTATGTAGAGGGTTTATCTCACAAGGCCTGAATCAGTGTAGGCCTGAATTCAATATTTCTTTGCCCAAAATGGCTGTATTTCAAATGGCTGTATTTCAAATGTTTTAATCAAACCCCTGTATGTAGAGGATGTAGCTCACACGGCCTGAACCAGTGTAGGCCTGAATTAAATATTTCTTTGCACAAAATGGCTGTATTTCAAATGGCTGTATTTCAAATGCCTGAATCAAACCCCTTTATGTAGAGGGTGTAGCTCACACGGCCTGAACCAGTGTTGGCCTGAATTAAATATTTCTTTGCCCAAAATGGCTGTATTTCAAATGCATTAATTAAACCCCTGTATCTAGAGGGTGTATCTCACACGGCCTGAACCAGTGTAGGCCTGAATTCAATATTGGTGCACCAAATGGCGGTATTTCAAATCTCTGAATCTAACCCAAATGTATTAAGGGTGTATCTCACAATGACATCTGCATCAAAGGCTGCCATCTAAATATTTTTTGCCCAAACGAGTGTTTGTATAACAACTGAATTTGACAGCAGTATATAAGCCTGTAATTTTACACGTGCTTTTTTTGTCAAAAAAGTGTGTTTTTAAAACCCCAGAAAATGATAGGTGTATTTCTAGCTTAAATTGCACACTGACTAATCCAGATGTTGTAGATTGCCCAAAAAATTGCGATTTGCAATGTCCCTACACTTGTAATAGCAGAGTGACGTGCAGCACTATGTGACTCAAGCTTATATAGAGGCTGGGTCACATGCTGCTCTGGCCAATCACAGCCATGCCATTAGTAGGCATGGCTGTGATGGCTTCTAAGGTCAGACAGTTAACCGCTTGTTGATTGGCTGTTCTGCAGCCTTTCAAAAAGCGCCAAGAAAGCGCCGAACAGCGAACCCGATCCTGAAATCTTACTGAAATGTTTGAGTTCGGGTCCGGGGTCCAAAAATCCTAAAGTTCAGTACAAATCCGAACTTTACAGTTCTGGTTCGCTCAACCCTACTCCTGGTACACAAACAACATTTTTGGCAATGGTTAACAATTCCCTTTTTCTTTCTCATTTTTAAAAAAAATTTTTTATCACATACCATTTTATCATACTACACATTCACTGCACATTGTTCATCACTTTTTTGCACACAACTTTATGCGTTCACATTCATTTGCATTATCATATGTTTGCAGCCTTTTGTATCATAAATTTTTTTTTTATTATTATTTTTTTTTTGTTTATGCTTCTTATTTTTCACACACTTGTTACATTTTTGTATCCTTTTTTATTGATTTTTATTATGGTTTTTATTTGTTGTTGAATTATAATCATGATGGATTTTTATTATGAATTATGGAATCATGTATTATGCTTATTCACTCTCTATGATGTTATATTGAATTTTGATGTGTACTTACAATTCACTTACATTCATTCATGTTTTTAGTATATACATTTAACACATTCACACATCATTTATGTGTTCTATTGCCAAGGTTTCTGTGGGTTGTTTTCCATTTCCAGTTTGATTATGTCTGGCCCTCGCATGTGCTATTAGTTCATTCAATGCCGCTGACATTTATCCCGCAAATACCGTGGGATCTGCCGGCATCATCACATGACTGGATGGTTGGTCACGTGACTGAAGTACCGTGACGCATCGTGTCATGAACAGGCGGTCTGCTCTGTATAAGCTTTTATGTGTGGCCCAGGTGTGTGTAGGTTATATTTATATTGAGCAACATGATTGGCACAACTGCTTGATTGGGGACAGAGAGTTGTTGACCATCAAGATGGCATTGGAGAAATGGCGATACCTTCTCGGAGGGAGACAGTCATCCTGTGGTGATCTATACCGACCACAAGAACCTCACCTATCTGCAGTCTGCACAGAGACTTAATCCTCGACAAGCTAGGTGGTCCATGCTCTTTGCCCATTTTTATTTTGTTATTTACTTTCGTGCTGCAGATAAGAACATCAAATTAGATGCTCTCTCGAGAGCCTTTGATTCTACCTACCAGGAGGAGGAGCTCCAATATATCATCGATCCTGTTAAAATCTTGGCCTGTCCTGTCAAGCTATCCAAGATTCCTTCTGGAAAGACTATTGTTGCAGAGTCTCTTAGAAAGCAGGTCTTACTATGTGGCCATTCATCTAAAGTGGCGGGTCATGCCGGTCAGCAGAACACCTTCAGAATTATTGCACAGCGGTACTGGTGGCCGTCCATTCAACAAGACATCCAAGAATTTGTCGCTGCTTGTCCGTCCTGTGTGCAAAATAAGACTTCCAAACAACGTCCAGCTGGCCTTCTGCTTCCTCTTCCTGTTCCTTAGGGTCCCTGGCAACAAATAGCCATGGACTTTATTACCGATATACCCACTTTCTCTGGTTGTTCTGTGATTTGGCTAAAATGGTGTATTTCGTTCATCTGCCTGGACTCCCTTCTGCTCCCCAACCGGCCAAGAAATTTATCGAGCACATTTTCCGTCTCCATGGCTTCCCACTCTGTATTGTGTCTGAAATAGGTGTACAGTTCGTGTCAAAATTCTGGAGAGCTCTCTGCAAGCTAATGAATGTATCCCTGGACTTCTCTTCAGCGTATCATCCACAGTCCAATGGTCAATTGGAGCCTGTCAACCAAATTCTTGCAAACCTTTTTGCGCCACTTCACCAATATTTATCACAACAACTGGGTTGAACTATTGTCCTGGGCTGAGTTTTTGCACAACAATCATGTTAGAGAGTCTTCCAAGAAATCACCAACCTAATATCCCACTCCCGGTGTCTTCCACCTTTGGTATTGGGCATCCAATTCCACTTCTGATATCCCTGCTGCAGATGCAACTTCAAGAGAGTTCTCTAAAATCTGGTAGGAGACCAGGGGAGATCTGAAAGAGGCTTCTGTGCGCATTAAGAAGGCTGCTGATAAAAGATTTAGAGATTCTCCTAAGTTCTGTCCTGGTGATAAAGTGTGGCTTGCCTCCAAATACATCAGGCTTAAAATGCCCTCTTACAAATTGGATCCACGCTTCATTGGTCCATTTGAGATTCTTGAGCAAATTAATGAGGTTTCTTACAAGATTAAGTTTCCGGCCTCTCTCCGGGTAGCGAATTCCTTCTACGTCTCCCCGTCTCAGGTCCTGTTGCGGTCAGTGATAAAAACTTCTATGAGGGAAAAGGTATTCTGGGGATGAAGAAGAGTATAGGTAAAACCCTGTTTCTTGTGGATTGGAAGGGGTTTGGTCCTGAGGAGATATCTTGGGAACCTAGAGAGAACATCAATGACCCTCTTCTGAATTTTGTTTTGTTTAGGGCCAGGCCTGAGGAGAGTGGTGTAAGGGGGGGTACTGTTATCCCAGCGGTCCGGCCGGACTCCCTCTTTCCCTCCTGCTGCAATGCGCTGTGCTGACAAGTGCTGGCAGCAGGTAGCTTAACTGTTGCATCTTTGCTCCATTCAAGAGTTACTTTTTGCTGGAGAACTTTACTGTTGTTAGGGCTGCATGGGTGTGTCTCTCCTCACTTGTGAGGCAGCATGTACATGCCCTCTCTCTCACCAGCCTATGGCTAGATTGCAGGAAGTATTCAAAGGTGCTTCCTACCACAGGAAGATGCTTGAGCAACACATGGTCACTAGATTCTAGTTCCAAGTGTGAAGGTGCTTTGCAAGTTCTGCTTTGCTGTGTACCGGACCCTGCATTTGGAATTATCAGATTTTGCCTGTTTGCCGCCTGCCTCTGACCTCAGACTTTGTTTATGGACCTTGCTTGTTTGCTGCCTGTCTCTGACCTCTGACTTAGTTTACGGACCTTGCTTGATCTCTGCATGCCCTGACCCCAGAATTTTTTACCATGTACTTCCCCTTGGTGCACTGACTTGGGGACTGCTCTGGAGTGGCACCTGGCAACTACCTTAACGGCCCAAGCCTACCCTCCCCATCAGAGGCTCTAGTGAAGACCAGGTAGTTGCTTAGTCACGCCCCTCCAGAGTATAGCCAGTCAGTGGCGCAGTGGGTCCACACCCACTTGTATAAAAGTGTGCAATCCTTGTGGCATCATACCCAAGAAGACTGAAGGCTGTAATTGCTGTTAAAGGTGCTTTAACTAAGTACTGAGTAAAAGGTCTGAATACTTATTTCAATGCAATATTTCAGCTTTTTATTTTAAATAAATTAGCAAAGACTTCTAACATTCTGTTTTCATTTTCTCATTATGGGTATTAAGTGCAATATTATGGGAGGAAATGTGTTGGTATTTATTCTTTTATTTTAGCACAAGACCTTAAAATAACAAAATGGTAAAAAAGTGAAAGGGTATGAACTCCAGACTTTCCGAATCCGCTGTAAAATAAGGATATTGGGGCAGATATATTAAGATAGGTATATTTTGTTCCAGAATATTGTGTCTGCACCATTTTTAATACCATTTGTATCAAATGTATGATTTGGATTGTTACATTTTTTTTAATATTATGTGATGATGTTTTAGAAAGTGATGAAGGGAAGGTGACATAATGTGCCACAAATATTCCTAATTTTGACACAATGTGCCTAAGGGCTTTATATTATCATAATTGTACACCACTTTTTATACCAAAACGTGTCAAATCTAAAACATCTCTATATTAAATATAGCCTTATCAACCAAGAAAACCAGGAAGAACCAAACCCCTTTAAAATCTTAGTATCTCTTTAACATTCCAACAATAAAACACACATATATAATATGTATTTTAATTAATATCTTTATTAATATTTATACTGACACAATTACCCAAAATCCAAAAATGACCTCCACAGCACCCATCTCCATTAGCAGTAAATTACACAGTGGCCTGTTCCCTTAACATTGACGAACACAGAGGTCCACCGCCTTAACAGTGACCAACACAGTGCACCGCTCCTTTAAAATTTGACCTCCACAGCAGACCGTCACCTTTACAGTGACCCTCCACAGCACCCATTCCACTTGTGTGAATGACAGTTAGAATGTGAGTGAAACTGCAAGCTCCTATTGGCTAATATTCCCTCCTATTGGGAATATCTCAGGAACTGTATGTCCTAGGGTCCTGGTCTAAAACCTTCCTGGACACCTGATGTACCTATGTGCCAAATTTGATGCAGATTAGTCCAGTCGTTTGGCCGTGCATAAAGAACAGATAGACAACAGACAGAAATTTATTTTTAAATATATACTGTACTAGCAGAAGGACCCGGCTTCGCATGTCTATATTTCTCCTATTTCATTTAATGTTTGTGTGTGTCGTTAATAGATATCAACAGTATCACCCATAACAGTGACCTCTACAGCACCCTGCCCCACTGTCTGCTGAGCTTTATATCTAATCCTATCCTGTGTGATACTGTCCACTGAGCTATGTATGTAATCATATCCTGTGTGATACTGTCTGCTGAGCTGTGTATCTAATCCTATTTTGTGTGATACTGTCTGCTGAGCTATGTATCTATTCTTATGTTGTTTGATACTGTCTGCTAAACTGTGTATCTAATCCTATCCTGTGTGATACTGTCTGCTGAGCTGTGTATCCAATCTTATGTTGTGTGATAGTCTGCCGAGCTGTGTATCTAATCATATCCTTTGTGATACTGTCTGCTGAGCTGTGTATCTAATATCTTATCCTGTGTGATACTGCCAGCTGAGCTGTGTATCTAATCCTGTCATGTGTGATACTGTCTGCTGAGTTGTGTATCTGCTGAGTCTGCAGTCTGCTGAGTTGTATGAAAACCTGGTCAATTCAATGTGAATTTATATTGGCTGATACACGTCATATGACTGAATATTTAAGGACCTGCGAACTGCTAAAACCTGTGATCAGTTGTTAGGAAAACCTGGAGTAGGAACTGAGAGCTTCTATTGGCTGATAAGGAAAATGGACCGTGTGTGTGGCAGTTGGCATATGAAGAGAAACACTTGCAGGATTGTATTGGCTAATGCAGGTCATTTTTGGGGAATATCTCAGAAACAGTACGCCCCAAAGAGCTGAGACCTGCTCTAAAACCTTCCCAGACACTTTATGTACCTGTGTGCCAAATTTAGTGAAGATCGCTCTAGTCGTTTAGTCACGCATAAAAAACAGAGAGATGTTCAGACAGCTGTCCAGACAGACAGACAGAAACTCATTTATATATATATATATATATATATATATATATATATATATATATATATATGAGATCAGAAGGACCCGGCTTCTCACGGGTATATTTCATCTATTTAATTTAATGCTTCTGTGTGTCGTTAAAAGATATTGACAGTATCCCCCATAACAGTGACCTCTACAGCATCCTGCCCTTTAACAGTGAACTCCACAGTTTCCCACCCCTTAACACTGACCTCCCACAGTGCCTCACAACTTTAAAATTGAGACCTCCACAGCAGCTCTTAACAGCAACCTTCAAAGCACCCGCTGCCTTAACAGTGATCTCACAGTACCCTGCTGCCTTAACAGTGACCTCCACAGTGTCCCCCCTTCAACAGTGACCTTCACAGCACCCTGCCCCTTTAACAGTAACATCCACAGTGCCTGCCTCTTTAGCAGTGACCTCCACAGGGCCCACCGCTTTAACAGTGACCTCGATAGTGCCCACCACTTTAATAGTGACCTCTACAGAGCGGCCCCTTTAACAGTGACATCCACAGTATTGGCCCCTTTAACAATGACATCCACAGTGCCTGCCCCTTTAACAGTGACCTCCACAGTGCCCACCCATTTAATAGAGACCTCCACAGCACCCTCCCCTTTAACAGTGACCTCCACAGCGCCCTCCCCTTTAACAGTGACCTCCACAGTGCCCACCCTTTTAACAGTGACCTCCACAGTGCAAGCCTCTTTAACAGTGACTTCCACAGTGCCCGTCCCTTTAACAGTGACCTCCACAGTGCCCACCTCTTTAACAGTGACCTCCACAGTGCCCACCCATTTAAGAGTGATCTCAACAGTACCCGCCCCTTTAACAGTGACCTCGATAGTGACCTCCACAGTATTGCCCCCTTTAACAATGACCTCCACAGTGCCTGCTTTTTTAACAGTGACCTCCACAGTGCCTGCCCTTTTAACAGAGACCTCCAAAGTGCCTGCCCCTTTAACAATGACCTCCACAGTGCCTGCCCATTTACCAGTGACCTCGCTAATTCTACCAAGCCAACCATAGTAAAAAACCAGGTCCAAGTTGAAAACGCAATGCGATTAATATAACTCGAAATAATCGAATTGCGATTTCAACTTAGCACTGCTATATTCCATATTAGGCTAGAATTAACGAATATGGAATATAGCATTACTAAGTTGAAATTGCCATGCGATTACTTCGAGTTATATTAATCGCATTGCGATTTCAACTTGGACCTGGTTTACTATGGTTGGCTTGGTAGAATTAGCGAATATGAGAAATGTATTCGTCATATTCCACAAAACGAATATGGCGAATGTATTCGTCATATTCCACAAAACGAAGATAACGAAGTATTCTGCATCTTCATTTTAGCTATCTATTCATCAACTTCGCTAATTCTAGCAATCATATAGGAAAGTTTACTATAGAGACAGCTAAGTTTAATTCGGTATGTGATTATATTACTTAGCTTTTTTTTTTTAATAAATAGAATAATTATAATAATCAGGTATTATAATTATTCTATTTATATTTAAAAAAAAGCTAAGTAATATAATCGCATAGCTAATTAAACTTAGCTGTCGCTATAGTAAACTTTCCTATATGATTGCTAGAATTAGCGAAGTTGATGAATAGGTAGCTAAAACGAAGATGCAGAATACTTCGTTATCTTCATTTTGTGGAATATGATGAATACATTCGTCATATTCGCTAATTCTACCAAGCCAACCATAGTAAACCAGGTCCAAGTTGAAATCGTAATTCGATTATTATAACTTGAATTGACCGAATTTCGATTTCAGCTTAGCACTGCCATATTCCATATTAGGCTAGAATTAACGAATATGGAATATAGCTGTGCTAAGTTGAAATCGAAATTCGATTATTATAACTTGAATTAATCGCATTGCTATTTCAATAGGAGAGTAGCCTTTAAGTTAAAAATCGCAATATGCGATTATTTAAATCGCATATTAATCGCGATAACTAGAATAATGACGAATATTCGATTTCGACAAATATAAAACGAATATTCTATCGAATATTCGCGAATTTCGTCGAAATTGAATATGGCACCTGCTGCTCATCACTACTGGACAGTCACAAAAAATACAAATGGTGCACACAGCAACACTAGAAGAAAGCAAGAGACTCGAATAAATTCATCAGTGAAATGTAGGAACCAAATGCTGAGTCACAGAGGGAAGAGATGATCCAGCAGTGGAGTCGGTGGCAAATAAATAGCATGCAGATACCGTATAAAGAGGATGAATGGCAACAAACAAAAATGGAACAATATTGAACTGTTTCTATCTAAATTCATCTTACAACCAGAAGAATACAACAGACGAATCCCAAATACTGCAACACACAAAACTGTGGAACTACATCTCAAAATACATAGACTCAAAGGAACTACACATTGCAGAATATACAGAAAACACAGCAGACCAGAACAGAATATGGGAGGACATGCACATGGCAAACACTATTCCTGACAAGTGAAATGAAATCTGAATCTAAATATACTCTACGATCAGCACTCCACCTTTTTCAATAAGGCAAGGCTAGAAGATAATCAAACCCTAAATCACATAGCTACATAGCAAATGCCCAAGTTAGTAACTACATAAACTAGAAGTGACAGGCAGATGGTAAACCTCTGTTACTCAGAGCAGCCATTTGCATAAAAAAACTTTCTTTTTAATGCAGTATGCTCAGGGATTTATATTCAAGTCTAAAAGTAAAGTAAAAAAATAATAAATTAAAAATATTTAAACAATAATAATAATCTAATTCAAATTCCTCCTTTTTCCCATTTGACATATAAAAAACTAGTAAAATATAAACATAATTGGTATTTGCCATGTCCAAAAATGCCTGATCTAAGTATGGAAGATTTATTTCAGGCAAACTAGATTTCTCTCACTAACTAACTCCTCCCTCTCTAGAGGGGGCTGGAAGGGAACTAGAAGGTTCCTCTCCAGGGAAACTATCTCTGCCTTAGATGCCGCCTCCTACTAGTGAACCAGGCACATTACATGTTAACATAACATTTGCAAGGAAATTCATATACACACATTGCAGGAAATGGCAATAAATATCAGAAATGATGCACCAACCAAGATAGTGGGGGTATAACAGAAATGGTAATGCCACTCAGGTATTACAAATTCATAAAGGGGACTTCTCCTTGAGTCCTCTCTATTATGTATGCATACACTGGAGTGTGCATGCATATCCCCTCAATGCCTTCCATGGCTGTTTTGCAGGTGCACAGTAGGGGAATAGGTGTGCATATTAACATATAAATTATTAACCCAGAGTCAGTGGCAAGTGTTCTTCACATGTATTATTGTACTTAATAGGGCTTGTCAGAGATGACAGATTGCTTTTAACCACTTAAAGACTGAGCCAACTTAATTTTTTTTCATTTTCTTTTAATTTTTTTACTCCTATTCTTCCCAAGACCATAACGTCATGGTGATCGGGCGGGCACTGGAGCGGTGCACCTCAGATCACTGCAGGGGCCCGGAAGTCCCTAATAGCCAGGCCCCTCCATCACTTTAAAAGCCGGCAGATTAACCCATTCTATGATGTGGTGAGTGCTGACCGCGACATAGAAGGGGTTTGTGGCGGGTGAGGGAGCTCTTTGGGTCCCCGCGCTGCTGTGGCGGGGACCCGATGGGTGACAAGGCAGCCCGATGCCATGCACAGGCTGCCCAATGCCATGCACAGCATCGTGACATGCCATCTACGGGGGCCGAGGAGATATACCCCCTAGGTTGGGTCTCTTAGGCACCTAGGCTGGGTCTCCTAGGCAACCTGTTAGGGAATTACTATGTGTAGTACACTAACAGGCAATGCATTACAATATCAATGTATTGTAATGCATTGCAGAGGGCACCAGACTCTCAAAAGTTGAAGTCCCAGAGTGGGACAGAAATGAAAAAAAGCAAAAAAATAAGTGCTTTTAATAAAAAAAAATAAAGTTTCAAGTTAAATTGATAAAAAGGAAAAAAACACATATTAGGTATCACCGCGTCAGTAACGATCAACTCTATAAATATATCACATGATCCACCCTGTCCGATAAACAGCATAAAATAAATAAATAAAAAACTGTGTTAAAAAAGACATCATCATATGGGCAGTTCAGAATTGTCTAAAGGCATAGTAATCTTAGTGTATGTAAACTTTTGACATTGCAGAAAGTAATAAAAATGCTTTAAAACATTCTCTCTCATTATTCTGGCATTTGGCAAATAATAATAATTATGGTAATCCTAATTGACGAAAAACAGGAAAGGTTTATTCTGATTTCATGTCCGATATTGAGAAAAACATGAATATGTGAATTTTTATATAGTGTGACTAAACTTCTGGTTTTGAATATATATATATATATATATATATATATATATATATACAGTACAGACCAAAAGTTTGGACACACCTTCTCATTCAAAGAGTTTTCTTTATTTTCATGACTATGAAGGCATCAAAACTATGAATTAACACATGTGGAATTATATACATAACAAACAAGTGTGAAACAACTGAGAATATGTCATATTCTAGGTTCTTCAAAGTAGCCACCTTTTGCTTTGATTGATGCTTTACATACTCTTGGCATTCTCTTGATGAGCTTCAAGAGGTAGCCCCCTGAAATGGTCTTCCAACAGTCTTGAAGGAGTTTCCAGAGATGCTTAGCACTTGTCGGCCCTTTTGCCTTCACTCTGCGGTCCAGCTCACCCCAAACCATCTCGATTGGGCTCAGGTCCGGTGACTGTGGAGGCCAGGTCATCTGGCGCAGCACCCCATCACTCTCCTTCATGGTCAAATAGCCCTTACTTTCAAAGTTTTCCCAATTTTTCGGCTGACTGACTGACCTTCATTTCTTAAAGTAATGATGGCCACTCGTTTTTCTTTACTTAGCTGCTTTTTTCTTGCCATAATACAAATTCTAACAGTCTATTCAGTAGGACTATCAGCTGTGTATCCACTTGACTTCTCCTCAACGCCACTGATGGTCCCAACCCCATCTATAAGGCAAGAAATCCCACTTATTAAACCTGACAGGGCACACCTGTGAAGTGAAAACCATTTCAGGGGACTACCTCTTGAAGCTCATCAAGAGAATGCCAAGAGTGTGGAAAGCAGTAATCAAAGCAAAAGGTGGCTACTTTGAAGAACCTAGAATATGACATATTTTCAGTTGTTTCACACTTGTTTGTTATGTATATAATTCCACATGTGTTAATTCATAGTTTTGATGCCTTCAGTGTGAATCTACAATTTTCATAGTCATGAAAATAAAGAAAACTCTTTGAATGAGAAGGTGTGTCCAAACTTTTGGTCTGTACTGTATATATATATATATATATATATATACACACACACACGCGTGATTACTGGCAGCAATCTACCTTTGTGTGTTAAGTTGAAATTGAGTGTCAAGCCTCAGTTGTCCGTTTTTGTATTTTAAGTTTTCAAGTGGTCGCAATTTATTTTTATTTTTTGGGGGGGTTGTTTAATATAATTAAGCAGCATATTTACATGATCATTTCAGCAATACCCATTGTGTGGCAGCAATGTACCTGTGTGTGTTAAGTTTAAATTGAGCATCAAACCTCAATCGACCATTTACGTATATTCAGTTTCTACATGGTTAAAATTACATTTTTGGGGGATTGTTAAATGTAATTAAGTCAGCATATATGTGCAATTACTACAAGATACAAGCTATAGAAGTAGTCTACTTGTGTGTATTAAGGAGAAATTGAGCGTCAAGCCTTTTGAGCGTCAAATTTTTTTTGGGGGGTCTTTCAATTTAATTAAGCAGCATACACAGTATAAGTCATTACTGTGGCAATACTGACGGTGTGGCAGTAACTGACCTGTGTGTTAAGTTGAAATTGAGCGTCAAGCCTCAGTTGTCTGCAATTTGATATATTTTTTTTGGGGGGGGGAAGTCTTTCAATTTAATTATGCAGCATATAAGTGATTACTGCATCAGCACAGACATTTTCTCACAGTCCAGGCAATGCTGTGGCCTGCATCATGCCACTAATGCCTGAGGGTCAGTTTCTGTTTACTCACTTTTCACACAGTTGAAATTAATATATATTTATTTTTTTTGGGGGGGGGGGGGGTTAAATTTATTTACAGTGCAGCATAAATGTACGTGATTACTGCATCAATACTGCAATTTTCTCACAGTCCAATGCTATGGCCTGATGGCCTGAATCATGCCACTGCAACTAATGCCTGAGGGTGAGGGTCAGTTTCGGTTGACTCACTTTCCACACAGTTGAAATTTTTTTTTTTTTTTAGGTAGGGGTGTTTAAATTTCTTTAAGGTCCAGCATAAATGTATGTGATTACTGCAGCAATACTGCCATTTTCTGGCAAATACATTTTGTACAAAATTATTTGGAGCCGTCAGCAGGCATCAAGGCGATCTCTATAAGATGGGAACCTAGCACTAAATACTACCTGTTATAGTGCCATACTGGCCACCATAAAATACAGGGAATACAGGTTCCACATGCATGCTGGTTCCACTCTGCCTTTTACATTTTTTTCTGCCATAGTGGCCTCCATTAAATCCAGGGAATGTAGGTGCCAACATGCATGCCGAGCCCACTCTATACCTCTACTAGTGCCAGATGGCTTCCAATGAATGCAGGGAGAGCAGGCTACAGCTTTACACTTAGGCCTATTGCACACGGCCGTTTTTTTTTCCCGTTTACTGGCCGTTTTTTGTGTTCCGTATACGGTCCGTATACGGAACCATTCATTTCAATGGTTCCGCAAAAAAAACGGAATGTACTCCGTATGCATTCCGTTTCCGTATTTCCGTTTTTCCGTTCCGTTTTAACATAGAACATGTCCTATTATTGTCCGCAAATCACAGTCCGTGGCTCCATTCAAGTCAATGGATCCGCAAAAAAAACGGAACACATACGGAAATGCATCCGTATGTCTTCCGTTTCCGTTCCGTTTTTTCTGAACCATCTATTGAAAATGTTATGCCCAGCCCAATTTTTTCTATGTAATTACTGTATACTGTATATGCCATACGGAAAAACGGAACGGAAAAACGGAACAGAAACGGAAACACAACGGATCCATGAAAAACGGACCGCAAAACACTGAAAAAGCCATACGGTCGTGTGCAATAGGCCTTACACTAGTTAAAATCAGCCTATGGGGCAGACAGGGTGGTCAGGGGTGCAAGACTAACTGGAGTCAGCCACAGCTCCAGCTCAGTACAACTGCAAAAAAAAGGGGGTCAGTCAGCACATCCCAATGTGCAGGTGCACGCCGCCATGGCTAGAAACACAAAGAAAGAAAACACAATGCAACAGCATTCCGCAAACACAAATAACATATAATAATGCCATAGCTATTGAAAATATTCTGGTGCAAATGCTTTGCTTATTTTGTAAATTTTAGATTCTTGGCAAATACATTTTGTACAAAATTATTTAGGCCCGTCTGGCACCAGCAAGGGTATAGAGTGGGCTTGGCATGCATGTTGGTACCTGCATTCCCTGGATTTATTGGAGGCCATTATGGCACAAAAAATTATAAAAGGCAGAGTGGACCCAGCATGCCTGTGGAACCTGCATTCCCTGTATTTTATGATAGCCAGTATGGTATTATAACCGGTAGTATTTAGTGTTAGGTTCCCGTCTTATAGAGATCGCCTTGATGCCTGACTGACCCCCTTTTTCTTGCAGTTGTACTGAGCTGGAGGTGTGGCTGACTCCAGTAAGTCTTGCACCCCTGACCAGCCTGTCTGACCCATAGGCTGATTTTAATTAGTGTAAATATAAAGCTGTAGCTTGCTCTCATTGCATTCATTGGAAGCCACCTGGCACCAGGAGAGGTATGGAGTGGGCTAGCCATGCATGTTGGTACCTACATACCCTGGATTTAATGGAGGCCATTATGACACAAAAAAATGGTAAAAGGCAGAGTGGACCCAGCATGCATTTGGAACCTGCATTCCCTGAATTTTATGGTGGCCAGTATGGCACTATAACAGGTAGTATATAGTGTTAGGTTCCCATCTTATAGAGTTCCCTTAAAGGGAACCTGTCACCAGGATTTTGTGTATAGAGCTGAGGACATGGGTTGCTAGATGGCCACTAGCACATCTGCAATACCCAGCCCCCATAGCTCTGTGTGCTTTTACTGTTTCAAAAAACCTATTTGATACATATGCAAATTAACCTGAGATGAGTCCTGTCCCTGACTCATCTCACCTACAGGACTCATCTCAGGTTAATTTGCATATGTATCAAATAGGTTTTTTGAAACAATAAAAGCACACAGAGCTATGGGGACTGGGTATTGCGGATGTGCTAGCGGCCATTTGTACCGTTCATACCAGGATATCTGAGGGATACAGGCACAGTATTAATAAACTTTTTTTCTTTTGAGTGGCATACGAATTTTACCTGGGTAACAGCAGATATTACTGCATTGTATACGAATATACCACATCAGTCGGCTATTGTTGCCTTAAAATGGTTTCTAGAATGTTATAGTAACTATACTCCAGAGTTGCAGGATTTTTTATGTTCATGTATAGATTTCTTGATGAAACATAACTTTTTCATGTTTAATAAAAAATATTACCTTCAGCAATCAGGAATCCCTATGGGAGCGAAGTACTCACCATCGATCGCAAATATATATATATGGCATGGTGGGAAAGCAGGTATCTTTTTTCTTATGATAACCCCTATAGAGAACACTTTAAATGGTATGGTCGATTTATCGACGATATGTTGTGGGTTTGGCAGGGGGACAAAGAGAGAATAGGTGAATGTATAGAATACTTGAATAATTGTACCACATCCATAAAATTAACCTTTTCCAGCGATCCGGATAAAATTGTCTTTCTGGATCTGTGTCTGGAAGTGGATAAGGGCAGTAATGAGGTGATTACATACACCCATAGGAAGCCATCAGCTGGTAATACTATTCTCTCTGCCTCCTCCTGCCATCCTCCACACGTTATAAAAAATATCCCTAAGGCTGAGTTCACACGGGCGAGATTTCCGCGCGGGTGCAATGCAGTAGGTGAACGCATTGCACCTGCACTGAATCCTGACCCATTCATTTCAATGGGGCTGTGCACATGAGCATTTTTTTTCATGCATCACTTCTGCAATGCTTTAAAATCGCAGCATGTTCTATATTCTGCGTTTTTCACGCAGCCCTGGCTCCATAGAAGTGAATGGGGCTGCGTTAATAACGCATTGCATCTGCAAGCAAGTGCGGATGCAATGCGTTTTTCACTGATGGTTGCTAGGAGATGTTGTTTGTAAACCTTCAGTTTTTTATCACGCGTGTGAAAAACGCATCAAAACGCATTGCACCCGCGCGGAAAAAACTGAACAACTAAACGCAATTGCAGCCAAAACTGACTGAACTTGCTTGCAAAATGGTGCGAGTTTAACTGAACGCACCCTGAACGCATCCGGACCAAATCTGTCACGCTCGTGTGAACTCAGCCTCAGGGGGAAATGATAAGGGCAAAAAGGAACTGCTCCACCAAGGAATTATTTGAAAGAGAAGTCCATAGAATTGCAGCTAGACTTAAGATGAGAGGATATACCCAAACCAGCATAAATAAAGGCATACAGTTAGCAAGACAAAAAGACAGAAAGACCCTCATCTTCTCTAATGGGAATGATAAAAGTAATGGCAACAAAAATGAAAATAAAAGAAAAGGGAATAAGCATAAAAAGACTAAAAATAAAATAAAAATGTAAATAAGGAGGAACCTATCTCCTTCATCACTAATTACAGTAGAGATTATTTTAGGATATGCAAAATTTTACAGAAACATCTTCCGGTTTTGAACTATAATGAGGAATGGAGAAATATAGCATCTGCAGGAATAAGATGTATAGCAAAAAGAGCTCCCACAAAAAATCAGTCCAAGTTTATTTATGGAAAAGATCCCCAAAATATTTACCTGGCCAAAAACCAATGGAAACTATAAATGTGGTAGCAGAAGATGTATCTGCTGTCAACACATGTGTATCTCGAAAGAGGTCATATCTATGGCTAATAATAATAGACATGTGTTGAAGCAGTATATAAATTGCAATACAGACCACGTAATATATGTTATAACATGCAAGATTTGTAGATTGCAATACGTGGGCTGTACCACAAATGATCTAAAAGTTCGGATAAGGAAGCATTTAAGTGATGTCCCTCATTTTATGTCCCGGAATGTTTCAGCGGCAACTATGCATTTTGCCACTGTTCATAAAGGCGACACCTCTGCGTTTTCTGTGCAGGACGTGGAGGTTGTCTCTGCACCTATTAGAGGAGGCGATCGTAAACAGAAGTTATTAAGCAGAGAAACATTTGGGATGTTTATTTTGGATACCTGTACACCGAAGGGTTTAAACAGAAAATATGACTTAACATTGCAATATATGTAGTTCATTAGTCTGTGACTTTTAATTCATGATGCTAAATTCATTGCCTCCCCCTCCCATCTTTTCCATGGCTGATTCTCTCACCTAACCTAGGAACACCTGGGCTGGGGGTGTGACCTTCAGCCAATCGAAAAAGGAGGAGGATTGTACCTGTGTTGTATATAAGTACTTGCTTTTAGTACATGTTGTATTGTCTTGATGAAGGGCTCAATACCATAGCCCGAAACGCGTCACAACTACAACTTGTCTTTCCATGTGATGTATGTCGGATCTTAAATTTTGGAAGCCAATAAAGAACCAATTATTTTTATACGTCAGAAGCTGGAGTCGATCCTTTGTTTTTGGACATGTCCTCAGTTCTATACCCAAAATCCCGGTGACTGGTTCCCTTTAATGCTGGCAGACGGCCCCAAATAATTTTGTACAAAATGTATTTGCCAAGAATCTAAAATTTACAAAATAAGCGTAGCATTAGCACCACGTTTAGATGGATGACCGTTGTCTGAGCTTGTGACTTGAAAGTGTGTATTAACTATTGCATAAGCATTGTGTAAAGTAAGTTAGTATTCTTACACAGTCCAAACTTTTAATGTGTGCCAGGCATGTAACAGTGTGAATACACACTGCTGCCTAGTTGACAATTTCACATACTAAAACATCTGAGGATTTATCATGTCATTTCAGGGTTCTCAATACTTCCTTTTCCCAGCCATAATCAAAATGTATTATCTTTCCTGCCAGTGTGTTGTAAATTTGTATAGATTTTCTTACAATGTGGGAGCCAGCTCAACAGCTAATGGTATTAAAATATGATAATTGCCAATAAAACTGGCTTTAACATTGCCAAATCAATGAATCAGTAAAGGAGTCTAGAGGAGGATGTAATGAACTTCTCGTACCCTGACCTGGCAGTACTACTTAAAGTGTAGTTTTTCCACTTTAGCTAGTAATCTCAGATTGACGAGGGTAGTGGGGTACAATATTTTGATCCATATTTCATTGCATGTATGCACATGATGCTTTACTATGCTAAAGTATGTCTCAAATGGAACCTGTCCCCTATAACAATAAATGTAAAGAACACCTGCTCTTGACTGGAGATCAATAATATGTGTATAAATACTAACCCTAATTCCCCTGCTGTGTGCTAAAAAAAATCAGCTGTGGAATGTGCAGCGGCCTACAGCCAGGCGTCTGGGGTATCCCTTGCCCCTTAGGAAGTTTCTCTGAAATATGTCCCTCTTATAGAGCAAGTAGTCATGATGCCAGTTGTAGTTAAGCAACAAGGACATGGAGTCCCCTTTGTAGATGGTAGTGTGGGTATCCAGATGTAGGATTGTCAGAGTGGTGTAGAGTGGCCTAATCTGTAGATATTGTATGCACGTGTCACGGTGCTCCTACATGGATATCCTTGGATCCCAGATGTGGTGTAGTCCGAAGCAAGTGCAAAAGGGAATTGTTGAACTTGGGTGATGAATGAGTAGAAATAATGGAGTTGAGACTTTGCATTAAAATAGAACACAACTTTACTTGGCATAAACAGTATTCCAAACAGTTTCCAAACTTTATCTTGGTCATCAGCAGGTATTGGTTTTACTTCTGTGGCAGGCAAACACTTCTGCAACAATCTCAGCTCTGCTATGCTGTAGCTTTCTCAGCTCTACCATGTTAGCTGGGTTAAATAAGAACTTTTCCTCTTCTGCTGGACTTTACTTAGCTGTTTGTAGTCCATCACTTGCATTGTCTTTAGTCCTAGGAACTTTTTCCCTTTGGAAGGGTAAACTAGATTTCTCTCACTAACTAACTCCTCCCTCTCTAGAGGGGGCTGGAAGGGAACTAGAAGGTTCCTCTCCAGGGAAACTATCTCTGCCTTAGATGCCGCCTCCTGCTAGTGAACCAGGCACATTACATGTTAACATAACATTTACAAGGAAATTCATATACACACATTGCAGGAAATGGCAATAAATATCAGAAATGATGCACCAACCAAGATAGTGAGGGTATAACAGAAATGGTAATGCCACTCAGGTATTACAAATTCATAAAGGGGACTTCTCCTTGAGTCCTCTCTATTATGTATGCATACACTGGAGTGTGCATGCATACCCCCTCAATGCCTTCCATGGCTGTTTTGCAGGTGCACAGTAGGGGAATAGGGGTGCATATTAACATATAAATTATTAACCCAGAGTCAGTGGCAAGTGTTCTTCACATGTATTATTGTACTTAATAGGGCTTGTCGGAGATGACAGATTGCTTTTAACCACTTCAAGACTGAGCCAACTTCATTTTTTTTTTCATTTTCTTTTAATTTTTTACTCCTATTCTTCCCAAGACCATAACATCATGGTGATCGGGCAGGCACTGGAGCGGTGCACCTCAGATCACTGCAGGGGCCCGGAAGTCCCTAATAGCCAGGCCCCTGCATCACTGTAAAAGCCGGCAGATTAAACCATTCTATGATGTGGTGAGTGCTGACCACGACATGGAAGGGGTTTGTGGCGGGTGAGGGAGCTCTTTGGGTCCCCGCGCTGCTGTGGCGGGGACACAATGGGTGACAAGGCAGCCCAATGCCATGCACAGGCTGCCCAATGCCTTGCACAGCATCGTGACATGCCATCTACGGGGGCCAAGGAGATACACCCCCTAGGTTGGGTCTCTTAGGCACCTAGGCTAGGTCTCCTAGGCAACCTGTTAGGGAATTACTATGTGTAGTACACTAACAGGCAATGCATTACAATATAAATATATTGTAATGCATTGCAGAGGGGACCAGACCCTCAAAAGTTGAAGTCCCAGAGTGGGACAGAAATAAAAAATTTAAAAAAAGCAAAAAAAAAGTGTTTTTAATAAAAAAAATAAGTTTCAAGTTAAAAAAGGAAAAAGCCCCTTTCCCCTGATTTTATAAAAAAAAATATAAAAAGGAAAAAAAACACACATATTAGGTATCACCGCGTCAGTAACAACCAACTCTATAAATATATCACATGATCCACCCTGTCCGATAAACAGCATAAAATAAATAAATAAAAACTGTGTTAAAAAATAAATTTTTGTCACCTTACATCACAAAAAGTGCAATACCAAGTGATCAATAGACTTAAGTCCCACAAAATGGTACCAATAAAACCATTCCCTCATCCCTCAAAATATTAGACCCTTCCTAAGACAAAACTATGACTCTCAGACAATGGAGACACTAAAATATGATTATTATTTTTTGCTTCAAAACATATTAGGTATTGCCGCGACCATAACAACCTGCTCTATAAAAATATCACATGACCGAACCCCTCAGGTGAACACCGTAAAAAATAAAAACAGTACCAAAAAAGCTATTTTTTGTCAACCTGAACATTTCCGATAGGATACTGCTGCTGTGAGGGAGAGAATAGGACAGAATCTTTAATCAGAACTACAATTGAACTCAGCGATCTGCACTCACCTAAAGAATGATTAGGAACACCATACTAATACGGTGTTGGACCCCCTTTTGCCTTTAGAACTGCCTTAATTCTACGTGGCATTGATTCAACAAGGTGCTGATAGCATTCTTTAGAAATGTTGGCCCATATTGATAGCATAGCATCTTGCAGTTGATGGAGATTTGAGGGATGCACATCCAGGACACGAAGCTCCCGTTCCACCACATCCCATGCTCTATTGGGTTGAGATCTGGTGACTGTGGGGGCCATTTTAGTACAGCGAACTCATTGTCATGTTCAAGAAACCAATTTGAAATGATTCGAGCTTTGTGACCAGTGCACCAGCACTGCATATGTGCTTTTGTGACATTCAAATCCAAGCTTGAAATACTGCAATAATAATCTGGGTTTAAAAAAAACACCCTTTTTTTGGCAATATCCTACATCTGGTGCCTTTGCAGCATTAGTCAGTGTGTAATTTAAGCTAGAAATACAGCTATAATTTTTTGGGTTTTAAAAAACACCCTTTTTGGGCAAAATACTTAATATTGCAGCCTTTGCTGCATCTGTCATTGTTAAAAACAAGCTTGAAATACTTCAATAATTTAATGGCTTTGAAAAAACACCCATTTTTGGCAATATCCTCCATCTGGGGCCTCTGCTGCATTAGTAAGTGTGCATTTTAAGCTATAAATATAGCTATAATTTTCTGGGTTTTAAAAAACACCCTTTTTGGGCAAAATACCAAATTTTACAGCCCTTGATGCATCTGCATGTGTGAAATTCAAGCGTTATAAATAGCTGTCATATTCTGTTAGTAAAAAGACACCCTTTTTGATGATGATGATGTATAGTCTTGTGTACACGCAGTCTTACCCTTAGGGCCTTGATGCGCTTAGCTGGCTGATTCAAGAAGAAGGCATTTTAGGAATTTTAATAAACAGCAAACTAAGCTGCAAAAAACAGTGTCAGGCAGCTGCTGCCAAGGCCAATAAGATAATGGGTTGCATCAAAAGGGGCAACTACACTTTAGTCCTACCACTTTACAAATCATTAGTCAGACCACACATGGAGTACAGTTCTGGGCTCCAGTGAACAAAGCAGACATAGCAGAGCTGGAGAGGGTCCAGAGGAGGGCAACTAAAGTAATAACTAGAATGGGGCAACTACAGTACCCTGAAAGATTATCAAAATTAGGGTTATTCACTTTAGAAAAAAGACGACTGAGAGGAGATCTAATTAATATGTATAAATATATCAGGGGTCAGTACAGAGATCTATCCCATCATGTATTCATTCCCAGGACAGTGACTGTGACGAGGGGACATCCTCTGCGTCTGGAGGAAAGAAGGTTTGTACACAAACATAGAAGAGGATTCTTTACGGTAAGAGCAGTGAGACTATGGAACTCTCTTCCGGAGGAGATGGTGATGGTGAGTACAGTAAAGGAATTCAAGAGAGGCCTGGATGCATTTCTGGAGCGTAACAATATTACAGGCTATAGCTACTAGAGAGGGGTCATTGATCCAGGGATTTATTCTGATTGCCTGATTGGAGTCGGGAAGGAATTTTTATTCCCCTAAAGTGAGGAAAATTTGCTTCTACCTCACAGGTTTTTTTTGCCTTCCTCTGGATCAACTTGCAGGATGACAGGCCGAACTGGATGGACAGATGTCTTTTTTCGGCCTTATGTACTATGTTACTATGTTACTTTGCCATGGGTCGCAAAGGCCTAGAGAATAAGGCACCTATTCCAGAGACCAATTTACTAGCACTTATCAAATGGAGAATGGAGAATCAAGAAAAAGGGAGGGAAGGTAGGGGGATCTCAAGGTTCAAAGGGTTCGGACGAGATATAGAGAATGTGAAGAGAACAAAATTAATAAAAGTGAGGAAAAGGTATCTTTAAAATAGAAGGGACATTAACAACCGTGAATTTATAGACTAAGATTTAGGAAAACCCCCAAAAATATATAAACCAAAAATAAGTGTATTATATAGGAAGATCAAACGCCTCTTTGAAAAGTAAGGTTTTCAGTGCACGTCTGAATGAGAGAAGACTGGGAATCATTTTCAGGGCCAGAGGTAGGTGCTTCCAAAATCTGGCCGAAAAGGATCTACCTCCACGTCTGATCTTGTTAACTTGCGGGTTGTTAAAATTCGCAGAGTTACTAGACCTCGCAGAGTTACTAGACCTCAATGTCCTCAATGACCTCAATGTACCTGGTGAATTTACGTCGCAGGTACAAGGGCCCCACACCATGGAGTTCCCCTGTGCATGAAGCATCCAATATTGACCATCACCCACTGTTGGACAGGGAGCCAGTGCAAGGCATTAAGAGAGGGAGTGATATGCTCTCGGCGGCAAAATACTTAATATTGCAGCCTTTTCTGCATCTGTCATTGTTAAAAACAATACTTCAATAATTTTCTGGCTTTGAAGAAACACCCATTTTTGGCAATAACCTTCATCTTGGGCCTCTGACGCATTAGTCAGTGTGCAATTTAAGCTAGAAATACAGCTATAATTTTCTGGGTTTTAAAAAACACCCTTTTTGGTAGAGTTGAGCGAACACCTGGATGTTCGGGTTCGAGAAGTTCGGCCGAACATCCCGGAAATGTTCGGGTTCGGGATCCGAACCCGATCCGAACTTCGTCCCGAACCCGAACCCCATTGAAGTCAATGGGGACCCGAACTTTTCGGCACTAAAAAGGCTGTAAAACAGCCCAGGAAAGAGCTAGAGGGCTGCAAAAGGCAGCAACATGTAGGTAAATCCCCTGCAAACAAATGTGGATAGGGAAATGAATTAAATTAAAAATTAAATAAATAAAAATTAACCAAAATCAATTGGAGAGAGGTTCCATAGCAGAGAATCTGGCTTCCCGTCACCCACCACTGGAACAGTCCATTCTCAGATATTTAGGCCCCGGCACCCAGGCAGAGGAGAGAGGTCCCGTAACAGAGAATCTGTCTTCATGTCAGCAGAGAATTAGTCTGCATGTCATAGCAGAGAATGAGGCTTCACGTCACCCACCACTGCAACAGTCCATTGGCATATATTTAGGCCCAGCACCCAGGCAGAGGAGGGAGGTCCCGTAACAGAGAATCTGTCTTCATGTCAGCAGAGAATTAGTCTGCATGTCATAGCAGAGAATGAGGCTTCACGTCAGCCACCACTGCAACAGTCCATTGGCATATATTTAGGCCCAGCACACACACAGGCAGAGGAGAGAGGTCCCGTAACAGAGGATCTGGCTTCATGTCAGCAGAGAATCAGTCTGCATGTCATAGCAGAGAATCAGGCTTCACGTCAGCCACCACTGCAACAGTCCATTGGCATATATTTAGGCCTAGCACACAGGCAGAGGAGAGAGGTCCCGTAACAGACAATCTGGCTTCATGTCAGCAGAGAATCAGTCTGCATGTCATAGCAGAGAATGAGGCTTCACGTCAGCCACCACTGCAACAGTCCATTGTCATAAATTTAGGCCCAGCACCCAGGCAGAGGAGAGAGGTCCCGTAACAGACAATCTGGCTTCATGTCAGCAGAGAATTAGTCTGCATGTCATAGCAGAGAATCAGGCTTCATGTCAGCCACCACTGCAACAGTCCATTGGCATATATTTAGGCCTAGCACACAGGCAGAGGAGAGGTTCATTCAACTTTGGGTAGCATCGCAATATAATGGTAAAATGAAAATAAAAATAGGATTGAATGAGGAAGTGCCCTGGAGTCCAATAATATATGGTTATGGGGAGGTAGTTAATGTCTAATCTGGACAAGGGACGGACAGGTCCTGTGGGATCCATGCCTGGTTCATTTTTATGAACGTCAGCTTGTCCACATTGGCTGTAGACAGGCGGCTGCGTTTGTCTGTAATGACGCCCCCTGCCGTGCTGAATACACGTTCAGACAAAACGCTGGCTGCCGGGCAGGCCAGCACCTCCAAGGCATAAAAGGCTAGCTCTGGCCACGTGGACAATTTAGAGACCCAGAAGTTGAATGGGGCCGAACCATCAGTCAGTACGTGGAGGGGTGTGCACACGTACTGTTCCACCATGTTAGTGAAATGTTGCCTCCTGCTAACACGTTGCGTATCAGGTGGTGGTGCAGTTAGCTGTGGCGTGTTGACAAAAGTTTTCCACATCTCTGCCATGCTAACCCTGCCCTCAGAGGAGCTGGCCGTGACACAGCTGCCTTGGCGACCTCTTGCTCCTCCTCTGCCTTGGCCTTGGGCTTCCACTTGTTCCCCTGTGACATTTGGGAATGCTCTCAGTAGCGCGTCTACCAACGTGCGCTTGTACTCGCGCATCTTCCTATCACGCTCCAGTGCAGGAAGTAAGGTGGGCACATTGTCTTTGTAGCGTGGATCCAGCAGGGTGGCAACCCAGTAGTCCGCACAGGTTAAAATGTGGGCAACTCTGCTGTCGTTGCGCAGGCACTGCAGCATGTAGTCGCTCATGTGTGCCAGGCTGCCCAGGGATAAGGACAAGCTGTCCTCTGTGGGAGGCGTATCGTCATCGTCCTGCCTTTCCCCCCAGCCACGCACCAGTGATGGACCCGAGCTGCGTTGGGTGCCACCCCGCTGTGACCATGCTTCATCCTCATCCTCCTCCACCTCCTCCTCATCCTCGTCCTCCTCGTCCTCCAGTAGTGGGCCCTGGCTGGCCACATTTGTACCTGGCCTCTGCTGTTGCCAAAAACCTCCCTCTGAGTCACTTCGAAGAGACTGGCCTGAAAGTGATAAAAATGACCCCTCTTCCTCCTCCTCCTCCTCCTCCTCCTGGGCCACCTCCTCTTCCATCATCGCCCTAAGTGTTTTCTCAAGGAGACATAGAAGTGGTATTGTAACGCTGATAACGGTGTCATCGCCACTGGCCATGTTGGTGGAGTACTCGAAACAGCGCAACAGGGCACACAGGTCTCGCATGGAGGCCCAGTCATTGGTGGTGAAGTGGTGCTGTTCTGTAGTGCGACTGACCCGTGCGTGCTGCAGCTGAAACTCCACTATGGCCTGCTGCTGCTCGCACAGTCTGTCCAGCATGTGCAAGGTGGAGTTCCACCTGGTGGGCACGTCGCATATGAGGCGGTGAGCGGGAAGGCCGAAGTTACGCTGTAGCGCAGACAGGCGAGCAGCAGCAGGATGTGAACGCCGGAAGCGCGAACAGACGGCCCGCACTTTATGCAGCAGCTCTGACATGTCGGGGTAGTTGTGAATGAACTTCTGCACCACCAAATTCAGCACATGCGCCAAGCAAGGGATGTGCGTCAAATTGGCTAGTCCCAGAGCTGCAACGAGATTTCGCCCATTATCACACACCACCAGGCCGGGCTTGAGGCTCACCGGCAGCAACCACTCGTCGGTCTGTTGTTCTATACCCCGCCACAACTCCTGTGCGGTGTGGGGCCTGTCCCCCAAACATATGAGTTTCAGAATGGCCTGCTGACGTTTACCCCGGGCTGTGCTGAAGTTGGTGGTGAAGGTGTGTGGCTGACTGGATGAGCAGGTGGAAGAAGAGGAGGAGGAAGCCGAGAAGGAGGAGGTGGCAACAGGAGGCAAAGAATGTTGCCCTGCGATCCTTGGCGGCGGAAGGACGTGCGCCAAACAGCTCTCCGCCTGGGGCCCAGCTGCCACTACATTTACCCAGTGTGCAGTTAGGGAGATATAGCGTCCCTGGCCGTGCTTACTGGTCCACGTATCTGTGGTTAGGTGGACCTTGCCACAGATGGCGTTGCGCAGTGCACACTTGATTTTATCGGATACTTGGTTGTGCAGGGAAGGCACGGCTCTCTTGGAGAAGTAGTGCCGGCTGGGAACAACATACTGTGGGACAGCAAGCGACATGAGCTGTTTGAAGCTGTCTGTGTCCACCAGCCTAAATGACAGCATTTCATAGGCCAGTAGTTTAGAAATGCTGGCATTCAGGGCCAGGGATCGAGGGTGGCTAGGTGGGAATTTACGCTTTCTATCAAATGTTTGTGAGATGGAGAGCTGAACGCTGGCGTGTGACATGGTTGAGACGCTTGGTGACGGAGGTGGTGGTGGTGGTGTTGGTGGTACATCCCCTGTTTGCTGGGCGGCAGGTGCCAACGTTCCTCCAGAGGCGGAGGAAGAGGCCGAGGCGGCAGCAGCAGAATAGGCCGAGGCGGCAGCAGCAGAAGAGGTAGCAGGGGGAGCCTGAGTGACTTCCTTGGTTTTAAGGTGTTTACTCCACTGCAGTTCATGCTTTGCATGCAGGTGCCTGGTCATGCAGGTTGTGCTCAGGTTCAGAACGTTAATGCCTCGCTTCAGGCTCTGATGGCACAGCGTGCAAACCACTCGGGTCTTGTCGTCAGCACATTGTTTGAAGAAGTGCCATGCCAGGGAACTCCTTGAAGCTGCCTTTGGGGTGCTCGGTCCCAGATGGCGGCGGTCAGTAGCAGGCGGAGTCTCTTGGCGGCGGGTGTTCTGCTTTTGCCCACTGCTCCCTCTTTTGCTACGCTGTTGGCTCGGTCTCACCACTGCCTCTTCCTCCGAACTGTGAAAGTCAGTGGCACGACCTTCATTCCATGTGGGGTCTAGGACCTCATCGTCCCCTGCATCGTCTTCCACCCAGTCTTGATCCCTGACCTCCTGTTCAGTCTGCACACTGCAGAAAGACGCAGCAGTTGGCACCTGTGTTTCGTCATCATCAGAGACATGCTGAGGTGGTATTCCCATGTCCTCATCATCAGGAAACATAAGTGGTTGTGCGTCAGTGCATTCTATGTCTTTCACCGCTGGGGAAGGGCTAGGTGGATGCCCTTGGGAAACCCTGCCAGCGGAGTCTTCAAACAGCATAAGAGACTGCTGCATAACTTGAGGCTGAGACAGTTTCCCTGGTATGCATGGGGGTGATGTGACAGACTGATGGGGTTGGTTTTCAGGCGCCATCTGTGCGCTTTCTGCAGAAGACTGGGTGGGAGATAATGTGAACGTGCTGGATCCACTGTCGGCCACCCAATTGACTAATGCCTGTACCTGCTCAGGCCTTACCATCCTTAGAACGGCATTGGGCCCCACCATATATCGCTGTAAATTCTGGCGGCTACTGGGACCTGAGGTAGTTGGTACACTAGGACGTGTGGATGTGGCAGAACGGCCACGTCCTCTCCCAGCACCAGAGGGTCCACTAACACCACCACGACCATGTCCACGTCCGCGTCCCTTACTAGATGTTTTTCTCATTGTTATGGTTCACCACAACAACAAATATATTATTTGGCCCAATGTATTGTATTCAAATTCAGCGGGATATAAATTTGAGGCCTAGTATTTAGGCGCTGGGTGACCGGTATGGATTTAGTGACAGAATTAGACTTGGAAATGCACAGAAGCGTGTGTGTGAAGTTATTCTGAATGACCCTATGTGCACCTTCAATATGATCTACCCTTTTAGGGATAGATTTCAAATAGCTCTGATATAGCAGAAACGACTAAATTATGAAATTGCTAAATTGGGAATTGTATTTCAACCCAGAACAAAAAATGTGCTTTGACGGACACTAAATAACTTTCCCAGCCACAACAGGACAGCGGTAACGAGAGATTTAGCGGGATATAAATTTGAGGCCTAGTATTTAGGCGCTGGGTGACAGGTATGGGTTTAGTGACAGAATTAGATTTGGAAATGCACAGTAGCGGGTGTGTGAAGTTATTCTGAATGACCCAATGTGCACCTTGAATATTATATACCCTTTTAGGGATAGATTTCAAATAGCTCTGATATAGCAGAAACCACTAAATTATGAAATTGCTAAATTGGGAATTGTATTTCAACCCAGAACAAGAAATGTGCTTGAACGGACACTAAATAACTCGCCCAGCTACAGCACTAGGGACAGATTTAGCTGGATATAAATTTGAGGCCTAGTATTTAGGCGCTGGGTGACCGGTATGGATTTAGTGACAGAATTAGACTTGGAAATGCACAGAAGCGTGTGTGTGAAGTTATTCTGAATGACCCTATGTGCACCTTGAATATTATATACCCTTTTAGGGATAGATTTCAAATAGCTCTGATATAGCAGAAACCACTAAATTATGAAATTGCTAAATTGGGAATTGTATTTCAACCCAGAACAAGAAATGTGCTTGAACGGACACTAAATAACTCGCCCAGCTACAGCACTAAGGACAGATTTAGCGGGATATAAATTTGAGGCCTAGTATTTAGGCGCTGGGTGACAGGTATGGGTTTAGTGCCAGAATTAGACTTGGAAATACACAGTAGCGGGTGTGTGTGAAGTTATTCTGAATGACCCAATGTGCACCTTGAATATTATATACCCTTTTAGGGATAGATTTCAAATAGCTCTGATATAGCAGAAACCACTAAATTATGAAATTGCTAAATTGGGAATTGTATTTCAACCCAGAACAAGAAATGTGCTTGAACGGACACTAAATAACTCGCCCAGCTACAGCACTAAGGACAGATTTAGCGGGATATAAATTTGAGACCTAGTATTTAGGCGCTGGGTGACAGGTATGGGTTTAGTGCCAGAATTAGACTTGGAAATACACAGTAGCGGGTGTGTGTGAAGTTATTCTGAATGACCCAATGTGCACCTTGAATATTATATACCCTTTTAGGGATAGATTTCAAATAGCTCTGATATAGCAGAAACCACTAAATTATGAAATTGCTAAATTGGGAATTGTATTTCAACCCAGAACAAGAAATGTGCTTGAACGGACACTAAATAACTCGCCCAGCTACAGCACTAAGGACAGATTTAGCGGGATATAAATTTGAGGCCTAGTATTTAGGCGCTGGGTGACAGGTATGGGTTTAGTGCCAGAATTAGACTTGGAAATACACAGTAGCGGGTGTGTGTGAAGTTATTCTGAATGACCCAATGTGCACCTTGAATATTATATACCCTTTTAGGGATAGATTTCAAATAGCTCTGATATAGCAGAAACCACTAAATTATGAAATTGCTAAATTGGGAATTGTATTTCAACCCAGAACAAGAAATGTGCTTGAACGGACACTAAATAACTCGCCCAACTACAGCACTAAGGACAGATTTAGCGGGATATAAATTTGAGGCCTAGTATTTAGGCGCTGGGTGACAGGTATGGGTTTAGTGCCAGAATTAGACTTGGAAATACACAGTAGCGGGTGTGTGTGAAGTTATTCTGAATGACCCAATGTGCACCTTGAATATTATATACCCTTTTAGGGATAGATTTCAAATAGCTCTGATATAGCAGAAACCACTAAATTATGAAATTGCTAAATTGGGAATTGTATTTCAACCCAGAACAAGAAATGTGCTTGAACGGACACTAAATAACTCGCCCAGCTACAGCACTAAGGACAGATTTAGCGGGATATAAATTTGAGGCCTAGTATTTAGGCGCTGGGTGACAGGTATGGGTTTAGTGCCAGAATTAGACTTGGAAATACACAGTAGCGGGTGTGTGTGAAGTTATTCTGAATGACCCAATGTGCACCTTGAATATTATATACCCTTTTAGGGATAGATTTCAAATAGCTCTGATATAGCAGAAACCACTAAATTATGAAATTGCTAAATTGGGAATTGTATTTCAACCCAGAACAAGAAATGTGCTTGAACGGACACTAAATAACTCGCCCAGCTACAGCACTAAGGACAGATTTAGCGGGATATAAATTTGAGGCCTAGTATTTAGGCGCTGGGTGACAGGTATGGGTTTAGTGCCAGAATTAGACTTGGAAATACACAGTAGCGGGTGTGTGTGAAGTTATTCTGAATGACCCAATGTGCACCTTGAATATTATATACCCTTTTAGGGATAGATTTCAAATAGCTCTGATATAGCAGAAACCACTAAATTATGAAATTGCTAAATTGGGAATTGTATTTCAACCCAGAACAAGAAATGTGCTTGAACGGACACTAAATAACTCGCCCAGCTACAGCACTAAGGACAGATTTAGCGGGATATAAATTTGAGGCCTAGTATTTAGGCGCTGGGTGACAGGTATGGGTTTAGTGCCAGAATTAGACTTGGAAATACACAGTAGCGGGTGTGTGTGAAGTTATTCTGAATGACCCAATGTGCACCTTGAATATTATATACCCTTTTAGGGATAGATTTCAAATAGCTCTGATATAGCAGAAACCACTAAATTATGAAATTGCTAAATTGGGAATTGTATTTCAACCCAGAACAAGAAATGTGCTTGAACGGACACTAAATAACTCGCCCAGCTACAGCACTAAGGACAGATTTAGCGGGATATAAATTTGAGACCTAGTATTTAGGCGCTGGGTGACAGGTATGGGTTTAGTGCCAGAATTAGACTTGGAAATACACAGTAGCGGGTGTGTGTGAAGTTATTCTGAATGACCCAATGTGCACCTTGAATATTATATACCCTTTTAGGGATAGATTTCAAATAGCTCTGATATAGCAGAAACCACTAAATTATGAAATTGCTAAATTGGGAATTGTATTTCAACCCAGAACAAGAAATGTGCTTGAACGGACACTAAATAACTCGCCCAGCTACAGCACTAGGGACAGATTTAGCTGGATATAAATTTGAGGCCTAGTATTTAGGCGCTGCGTGACAGGTATGGGTTTAGTGACAGAATTAGACTTGGAAATACACAGTAGCGGGTGTGTGTGAAGTTATTCTGAATGACCCAATGTGCACCTTGAATATTATATACCCTTTTAGGGATAGATTTCAAATAGCTCTGATATAGCAGAAACCACTAAATTATGAAATTGCTAAATTGGGAATTGTATTTCAACCCAGAACAAGAAATGTGCTTGAACGGACACTAAATAACTCGCCCAGCTACAGCACTAGGGACAGATTTAGCTGGATATAAATTTGAGGCCTAGTATTTAGGCGCTGGGTGACCGGTATGGATTTAGTGACAGAATTAGACTGGGATATGGCCAAAAAATAAACAGACTATTGCTGGTTAAATGCACTTGGTGTGACAGCTTCACCCTGATGTAGGCTTTAGCCAAAAAACAACCACACCATTGAGGGTTAAATGCACTTGGTGACAGGCGCAGCTTGCCCCTGATTTAGTATATGGCCAAAAAATGAACAGACTATTGCTGGTTAAATGCACTTGGTGTGACAGCTTCACCCTGATGTAGGCTTTAGCCAAAAAACAACCACACCATTGAGGGTTAAATGCACTTGGTGACAGGCGCAGCTTGCCCCTGATTTTGTATATGGCCAAAAAATGAACAGACTATTGCTGGTTAAATGCACTTGGTGTGACAGCTTCACCCTGATGTAGGCTTTAGCCAAAAAACAACCACACCATTGAGGGTTAAATGCACTTGGTCGCAGCTTGTGCTGGCGCACCACAAGACACAAAATGGCCGCCGATCACCCCAGAAAAATGTGACTGACAAACGGTCTGTGCAGCCTAAAAACAGTGAGCAATTGAGGATCAGCAGCTCAATGATCCACAGCTGCAGATCGATCAGTTAATCAAGTCCTTTGGAGGAGTTAATCTGCCTAATCTCGCCCTACTGTCGCAGCCGCAACCTCTCCCTACGCTAATCAGAGCAGAGTGACGGGCGGCGCTATGTGACTCCAGCTTAAATAGAGGCTGGGTCACATGGTGCTCTGGCCAATCACAGCCATGCCAATAGTAGGCATGGCTGTGATGGCCTCTTGGGGCAAGTAGTATGACGCTTGTTGATTGGCTGCTTTGCAGCCTTTCAAAAAGCGCCAAGAAAGCGTCACAAAAGCGCGAAGAAAGCGACGAACACCGAACCCGAACCCGGACTTTTACGAAAATGTCCGGGTTCGGGTCCGTGTCACGGACACCCCAAAATTCGGTACGAACCCGAACTATACAGTTCGAGTTCGCTCATCCCTACTTTTTGGACAAAATATTAAATTTTACAGCCCTTGCTGCATCTGCAGGTGTGAAATTCAAGTGCTATATACTGCTGTCATATTCTGTTAGTAAAAAAAGCACCCTTTTTGGGAAAAATACTTAGAAATTGCAGCCTTTGCTGCATCTGTCAGTGTGAGATACACTCTTTACATACTGTTCTATTCTGCTATAAAAACAAAAAACAAATTTTGGGCAAATATCTTAATTTTCTGCCTAGTCTGCATCTGTATGTGTGAGATACACCCTTTAGATACTGTTGTTCTATTCTGCTTTTAAAAAAGCCCCCATTTAGGGCACAAAAATTTAATTTTGCAGCCTTTGCTGCATATGTCATTGTGAGATACATCCTCTAGATACTGTTCTATTCTGCTATTAGAAAAACACCCATTTTGGGCAAAAATCGTATATTGCGGCAAGTTTGTATCTGTACGTGTGAGATACACCATTTAGATACTGTTGTTCTATTCTGCTATTAGAAAAAAAAAAACATTTTGGACAAAAATCTTAAATTGCGGCCTAGTCTACATCTGTACGTGTGGGATACACCATTTAGATACTACATATATCACCTACAATGCTCAAAAAAGCATCCACACAGAGAATTATTATAATCAATGAATTCCTTTATTAGACATCCATCAACGGTATATCATTAAAACATACATGAAAACAGCAATCATGGGAACACGATGGTGTTACAAATAATTGTATAAAAACAGAGAAAGCTCCAGACCAAAAAAGGGGACTAGCATCCACCCATGCACACTTGGGGCAGTGTCAGCTTAGTGGGGCACATATAGCAAAAATGCACCCAGAGCATGCATAATAAAGCACTACAACCAATTAAGGAAGTGGGAGCCTGAGTGCAGCCCTCACAAAGCAGAAACTGCAGGGGGAGAAAAACAATTAAAGTGCATAAGTGCAACAAATCAACTTCCTTACTGACCCTGGTCTGAAGCAGCCGCCCGACGATCGTTTCGCTTCACGCTTCCTCTTTAGATACTGTTGTTCTATTCTGCTATTAAAAAACCACCCATTTAGGGCAAGATCCTAAATTTGAGAAATATGAGGAGAGCGTCAAATAAGGGACGTGGCCCCGATCGTGGTGCTGCTGGTGGATCTCCTGTTGCAGGGAGAGGATGTGGTCGATCTGTGCCAGCTACACGCACAAGTGAAACACCTTCCTCAGGTGCGAGTAGGCAACAGAACCTTCAGTGTTATTTGGTCGGGCCTAATGCGGCTCTACAAATGGTGAGGCCAGAACAAGTACAGGTAATAGTAGATTGGGTTGCTGACAGTGCCTCCTGTTCCTTCACATTGTCTCCTGCTTAAAGATCAGAGGTAGCACCTGCAGCCAATGTCCATCAGTATTTCACCTCACCCCCTTTCAAATCAGACAAGCAGTCTGAGCCCTAAGTCATGCAGCAGTCTCTTCTACTTTTTAAAGACTCTGCTAGCAGGGTTTCCCAGGGCCATCCACATAGCCCTGCCCCAGAAGTGGAAGAGATTAAGTGCACCGATGCCTAACCACGTATGTTTCAAGATGAGTACATGGGAGGAACCCCGCAGCACGTCTCGGATGATGACGAAATACAGGTGCCAAGGGATACAGGGGTGAAGACTGGGTGGAAGATGATGTGGAGGACGATAAGGTTCTCGACCCCACATGGAATCAAGGTCATGCGAGCAACCTGTTTAGTTCGGGGGAAGAGGCAGTGGTCGCACAGAGCCACCAACACAGCAGAAGAGGGAGCAGGGTGCAAAAGCGGAGTGGCCTTCCCTTAGACAGTACGCCTGCTAATGCCCAACGCAGCATGGGACCTAGCACAGCAAAGCTAGCTCCAAGGAGTTCCCTGGCATGGCAGTTCTTCAGACAATGTGCTGACGACAAGACACGAGTGGTTTGCACGCTGTGCAATCAGAGCCTGATGCGAGGCATAAACATTCTCAACCTGAGCACAACCTGCATGACCAGGCATCTAAGTGCAAAGTACGAGCAGCAGTGGAGTAGACACCTCAAAAACCAAGAAAGGTCTCTGGCTCCTCCTGCTTCCTCTTCTGCTGCAGTCTCAGCCTCACCATCCACCTCTGGAGTGACAGTGGCACCTGCCATCCCGCAAACAGAGGATCTGCTAGCAACACCACCACCTGGGTCACCAAGCATCACCACAATGTCCCACAGAAGCATTCAGCTCTCTATCTCCCAAACACTGGAGCTGAAGAGGAAGTACCCCGCTACTCACCCACGATTCCTGGCCATGAATGGCAGCATTTCAAAATTACTGGCCTTTGAAATGCTGTCATTCCGTCTGGTAGAGACAGAGAGCTTTAATAGCCTTATGGCGGTGGCTGTTCCACAGTGTGTCGTGCCCAGCCGCCACTACTGTTCCAGGTGAGCCATTCCTTCCCCTACCCTGCACAACCAAGTGGGAGACAAAATCATGTGTGCATTGTGCAACGCCATCTGTGGCAAGGTCCACCTAACTACAGATATTTGGACCAGTAAGCACGGTCAGGGACGTTCTATCTCCAGCACACTGGATAAATGCAGTGGCAGCTGGGCCTGAGGCGGATAGCAGTTTGGCGCATGTCCTTCCACCACCGATGATTGCAGGGAGCTTCAGTTTGCCTGATGTTGCTTCCTCCTCCTACTCTGCTTCCTCATCCTCTACCGCCTCCTCATCCGGTCAGCATAACACTATTACCACCAAATTCAGCATAGCCAGGGGTAACCGAAAGCAGGCAGTTTTAAAATGCATCTGTTTGGGGGACAAACCCCACACCGCGCAGGAGCTATGGACGGGCATGGAACAACAGACCGATTAGTGGATGGTGCCATTGAGCCTCAAGCTGGGACTTGTGGTGTGCGATAATGGGCAAAATCTCGTAGCAGCTCTGGGACTAGCCGGTTTGACTCGCATCCCATGCCAGGTGCATGTGCTGAGTTTGGTGCTGCAGAGGTTCCTTAAAAATTACCCCAATATGTCAGAGCTGCTGCAGAAAGTGCAGGCCGTCTGTGTGCGCTTTTGTTGTTCTCACCCTGCTGCTGCTCGCCTGTCAGCGCTGCATCGTAACTTCGGCCTTCCAGCTCACTGTCTCATATGCGACGTGCCCACAAGGTGGAACTCCACCTTGCACATGCTGGCCAGACTGTGCGAGCAGCAGCAGGCGATAGTGGAGTTTCAGCTGCAGCACGCACGGGTGAGTCGCTCTGCAGAACAGCACCACTTTACCACCAATGACTGTGCCTCCATGCGAGACCTGTGTTCCTTGTTTCAAGTACTCCACCAACATGGCCATTCCGCTTCTATGCCTCCTCTAAAAAACGCTTCTGGCGATGATGAAAGAGGATGTGGCACAGGAGGAGGAAGAGTGATCATTTCATAGGGTTTCCAGCCAGTCATTTACAAGTGGCTCCGAGGGTGGGTTCCTGCACCTACAAACGCCAGGTAAACAATTTTTCACCCAGGGCACAGTTCTGGAGGATGATGAGGTGGAGGATGAGGAGATGCAGGAGGAAAAACTGTGTTCACAGCAGGGTGGCACCCAAACCAGCTCATCACTGGTGCATGGCTGGGGGGATACAGAGGACACAGATGATACAACTCCCACATAGGACAGCTTGTTGTTGCCTCTGTGCAGCCTGGCACACATGAGCGATTACATGCTGCAGTGTTTTTGCAACGACCGCCGAGTTGCCCACATTCTAACTTGTGCTGATTACTGGGTGGTCCCGCTGCTGGGTCCCCGTTACAAGGACAACATACCGTTCTTAATTCCGTCACTGGAGCATGATCGTAAGATGCACGAGTACAAGCGCACGCTGGTAGACGCGCTGCTGGGGGCATTCCCATCTGACAGCGGGGACACAGTAAAAGCACAAGGTGAATGCAGAGGAGGAGGAAGAGGTTGCCAATGCAGCTGGGGCACCACCAGCACCTCAGAAGGCAGGGTTAGCATGGCCGAAATGTGGAAAAGCTTTGTCAGCACGCCACAACAACCAGCACCACCAGCTGATATGTAACGTCTTAGCAGGAGGCAGCATTTCAGCAGCATGGTGGAGCAGTATGTGTGCACACGCCTACACGTATTGACTCATGGGTCTGCCCCCTTCAACTTCTGGGTCTCCAAATTGGGCATATGGCCTGAGCTTGCCCTTTACACCTTGGAGGTGCTGGCCTGTTCTGCAGCCAGTGTATTATTTGAACGTGTGTTTAGCATGGCAGGGGGTGTTATCACAGATAATCGCAGCCGTCTGTCTACAGCCAATGTGGACAAGCTCAAGTTCATTAAAATGAACCAGGCATGGATCCCAGAGGACTTATCCATACCTTGTGCAGAATAGACATGTATACCGGCCTTACCCAGCCATTGTTATACTGCAGTGCAATTGCTCATTGTTGTATATTTGATATTTCCCACTCATTTAGGGTGTACCTTAATAAAAGAAAAAAAAATTTTAACCAAAAAACAGTGTTGGCTACCTCGTCCTCCTCCACCGCCGCTTCCACCTACACAGCTATGTCCACCGCCTCCTCAACCTCCTACTCCATATGGACCTCCACCTCATACATCAAGATAATTGTAATTTTTTATTTAAACATATTTTTATTTTCTGTAATTTCACTAATTTGTCTGTTATATTTTCGGGTGAAATTCACAAATTTTTGGCTGTGATATAGCCCTGCTCTACCTAGTTAACAGGTTAATAAATTTCACAAATTTTTCTGTTACATTGTTGGGTGACATTCACCAACTGGTATGCAGTACACTACCTTGAAGAGATACATCTACATCCCAAAAAAGTATTTTTTCTTATGAAAACTCAGAATTATATTTAGAAAAAATTGAAAGATTCCAATTCTGCTGTTGTACCTGTCCAAATGACAAAAATGTCATCTATGTATCGCCACCACCTCAGCACATGGCTGAAGTGGTGCGATACATAGACGTAATGTTCCTCCACATGGCGGACGTAATGTTCGTAATGTTCCTCCGACGACCATGTTAGCATAAGTGGGTGCCATATTCGTCCCCATGGTCGTCCCTCTGATTTGCATGTAGTGATCATCACCAAATAAAAAATAATGGTTATTGAGTATCAAATGTAACAAGGATAAGATAAAATCTCTACATTCTGGAATAAACTCAGCGGTGTTTAAGGCTTCCCTGACTTCCCCATGCCTAAATAGTGTTGGATGGAAGTATATAGGCTTACAATATCGAAGGTCGCCAAAATGGACCCCTCCGGTATGTCAACCATAGTACATTTTTTAAGAAAATCTGTAGTATCTTGTACATATAAGTTTGCATTCTTGGCGTACTGATGTAATATTTTATCCCAAAAAAATCAAAGCATTGCTTAATATAGACCCCCTGCTAGATAAAACAATGGAGTAATTGGATGTTCCACAAGCAAAAATTCACCTAGTTTATCATCAATCAAGCCTGACTGATGATAATGTTCTACAAGATCACGTATTTTCCTTTGAATCTCAAATTTAGTATCTCCTTGTAATTTAGTATATATATATTATCATCCGATAGTCACCTATTAGCTTCCAGCAGATACATAGATTTGTCCATGACCACTTATCAGCAGGTTTGATTGTGAGGGAGTGGTCATATTTGGATGTACATGGTGATTGTCAGTCTCGATGTATCTTAGACATTGTATGTCCCTCATGACAGCAGTAGAAAAAAAGATCAAAGGCTTGAGAAGTGATTTGTGGTGAAAATTTTCCACCATAATTCACTTTCCCTAATAGCAGACATAGCATTACATATATTGTTAAAAAATGTCTTTAGTTTCAAAGATCTAAAGAAATGCAATAAATCAGATTCTAGCTGAAACCAATCAATATGGCTAGATGGACAAAAACGTAGTCCTTTTTCCAAAACTTGTATCTGTTCTGGAGTTTTTACCACAGTTTGTGAAATTACATCCTGGATTTTTTCTGGGTCTTCTGACTTCTGGTTTTTACAGAATCAATGTCTTTTTTTACCTCCACGTCTTGTGGATTTTTGCTGTTGATGTGTCCTATGGGATCTAGAAAAACTGGTGAGTTATCCAGGGTAAACTCCTCTTTTCATTTTGTTTTTTTATTGGAACAAAAACATCAATTTTCAGACAAAGTATATACATGGCCAGTTGTATAGTTCATAGTGTCCCTTTGCCATTTATTCCTCTTGGTGTCCTGTGTCTCTTTTCGTAGAGGCTAATGGGGACAAATGGGGACGGCCATGGGGACGAATGTGGCGCCCACTTACGCTAGCATGGTCGTCACCCATGTGGAGGAACATTACGTCTATGTATCGCACCACTTCAGCCATGTGCTGAGGTGGTGGCGATACATAGATGACATTTTTGTCATTTGGACAGGTACAACAGCAGAATTGGAATCTTTCCATTTTTTTCTAAATGATTTATTCCCAGATATACAATATACTTTGGAGTTTTCACAAGAAAAAATACATTTTTGGGATGTAGATGTATCTCTTCAAGGTACTATACTGCATACCAGTTTATATGTTAAACCGACTGATGAAAACATGGCTTTAAGATATGACAGTGCACACACCCGCAAGATGATCCAATCCTTACCCTTTTGTCAATTTACTAGAGCTAGGAGAATCATCAGTAATGACAGTGAATTGGATAAAACATTGAACACCATGGTACATTCATTTAGGGCCAGAGGTTATCCTCAAAGAATATTATGTGAACAACGTAAACATGTACAATCGATTAATAGATCTAAAACATTACAAAAAAACACTAGAGACCATATAGGACAGCGTATACCTTTTGTATCGACATACACTGATATGAATACATAAATCAGTAAGATCATACACAAACACTGGTCTATTCTAGCTAGTGGCCATACAGATATTGCAGAATTTAGATCTAAACCGCTGATGTCCTACAGGAGGTCCCGTAATCTTAAAGACATGCTAGTAAAAAATGATATAGGACCTATTAAGACCCCATAACAGACTTTTTTGGCCTAAAAACCCCTACCATCCCTGGGAAATGGAAATGTATCGCAGGCCTCAATCAATATTTGGTGGAAGCCGGTATATCAATCTCCTCTATCAGTATTTTGTAAAAACAGGTATATAGAACCCCTTAATAAGTATTTGCTGGAAGCTGTTTAATAAGTATTTGCTGGAAGCTGGTAAATCAAACCCCTTAATCAATATTTGGTGGAAGCTGGTGTATCGCAGGCCTCAATCAATATTTGGTGGAAGCCGGTATATCTATCCCCTCTATCTGTATTTTTTGGAAACAGGTATATAAAAACCCCATATGAGTATTTGCTGGAAGTCAGTATATCAAATCCCATTTTGTGGAAGTAACTATACAGTGTAGAACAGAAGTATTTGAACATCCTGCGATTTTGCAAGTTCTCCCACTTAGAAATCATGGGAGACTGAAATTCAAATTGTAGGTGCATTACCATTCTGAGAGACAGAATTTTTTTTTAAAAATTCAGGAAATCACATTGTAGGATTTTTAAAGAATTTATTTGTCTTGCACTGCTGAAAATAAGTATTTGAACACCTGAGAAACAGCAAGAATTCTGTCTCTCAAAGACCTGTTACTGTGCCTTTAAAAAGTCCAGCTCTACTTCACTCATTAATATAAATTAGTAGCACCTGTCTGAGCTTTTTAAAGACACCTGTCCATCCCACAGTCAGTCAGACGCCAACTACTACCATGGGCAAGACCAAAGAGCTATTAAAAGACACCAGAGACAAAATTGTGGACCTCCACAAGGCTGGAAAGGGTTACGGGGAAATTGCCAAGCAGCTTGGTGAAAATAGATCAACTGTTGGAGCAATTGTTAGAAAATGAAAGAGGCTAAAGACGACTGTCAGTCTCCCTCGGACTGGGGCTCTATGCAAGATCTCACCTCGTGGGGTATCACTAGTGATAAGAAAGGTGAGGAATCAGCCCAGAACTACAAGAGAGGAGCTGGTCATTAACATGAAAAGAGCTGGGACCACAGTTTCAAAGGTCACTGTCGGTAGAACACTAGGCCATCGTGGTTTCAAATCATGCATTGCACGGAAGGTTCCCCTGCTCAAGTCATCACATGTCCAGGCCAGTCTGATGTTTGCCAATGACCATCTGGATGATCCAGAGGAGGCATAGGAGAAAGTCATGTGGTCAGATGAGACCAAATTTGAACTTTTTGGTCTCAACTTCACTCGTCGTGTTTCGAGGAAAAAGAAGGATGAATTGCATCCTATAAACAACATCCCTTCTGTATAGCATGGGAGTGGTAACATCATGCTTTGTGCTTTGGGGGTGCTTTTCTGCAAAGGGGACAGGACGGCTGCACTGTATTAAGGAGATGATGGATGGGGCCATTTATTGTGAGATTTTGAGCAACATCCTCTTTCTCTCAGTCATAGCATTGAAGATGGGTCGTGGCTGGGTCTTCCAACATGACGACAACCCGAAGCACACAGCCAGGATAACCAAGGAGTGGCTCTGTAAGAAGCATATCAAGGTTCTGGAGTGGCCAAGCCAGTCTCCAGACCTAAATGCAATAGAACTTCTTTGGAGGGAGCTGAAACTCCATGTTGCTCAGCGACAGCCCAGAAACCTGACAGATCTAGAGATCTGTGTGGAGCAAATACTTAAGTTCAGCAGTGCAAGATAAATAAATTCTTTAAAAATCATACAATGTGATTTCCTGATTTTTATTTATTTATTCTGTCTCTCGCAGTGGCAATGCACCTACAATGTGAATTTCAGACCCCTCCATGATTTCTAAGTGGGAGAACATGCAAAATCACAGGGTGTTTAAATACATTTGTTCCTCACTGTATCTAACCCCTTAATCAGTATTTTTTGTAAGCAGGTATATCGCACCCCTTAATCAGTTTTTTGGGGGCAACAGGTATATCACACCATTTGCAATTAGTTATTCCAATAGCGTTTGTCCCTCTATCTAGCTGTGGTATCTCAGCAGAACCGCACACAACTGCTGCACAATACAAATGCACTATAAGATACTTTCTATGTTAGAAGGTATATTATAGGTAGATCACTCCCCTCAATCAGTTGTTTTTTTAGGGGGCAACAGGTATATTGGACCATGTGCAATTAGTTATTCCAATACTGTTTGTCCCTCTATCTAGCTGTGGTTTCTCAGCAGAACCACACGCAACTGCTGCACAATACAAATGCACTATAATATACACTCACCTAAAGAATTATTAGGAACACCATACTAATATGGTGTTGGACCCCCTTTTGCCTTCAGAACTGCCTTAATTCTACGTGGCATTGATTCAACAAGGTGCTGAAAGCATTCTTTAGAAATGTTGGCCCATATTGATAGTATGGCATCTTGCAGTTGATGGAGATTTGAGGGATGCACATCCAGGGCACGAAGCTCCCGTTCCACCACATCTCAAAGATGCTCTATTGGGTTGAGATCTGGTGACTGTGAGGGCCATTTTAGTACAGTGAACTCATTGTCATGTTCAAGAAACCAGTTTGAAATGATTCGAGCTTTGTGACATGGTGCATTATCCTGCTGGAAGTAGCCATCAGAGGATGGGTACATGGTGGTCATGAAGGGATGGACATGTTCAGAAACAATGCTCAGGTAGCCAGTGGCATTTAAACGATGGCCAATTGGCACTAAAGTGTGCCCAGAAAACATCCCCCACACCATTACACCACCACCACCAGCCTGCACAGTGGTAACAAGACATGATGGATACATGTTCTTATTCTGTTTACGCCAAATTCGGACTCTACCATTTGAATGTCTCAACAAAAATCGAGACTCAGCAGACCAGGCAACATTTTTCCAGTCTTCAACAGTCCAATTTTGGTGAGCTTGTGCAAATTGTAGCCTCTTTTTCCTATTTGTAGTGGAGATGAGTGGTACCCGGTGGGGTCTTCTGCTGTTGTAGCCCATCCGCCTCAAGGTTGTGTGTGTTGTGGCTTCACAAATGCTTTGCTGCATACCTCGGTTGTAGCGAGTGGTTATTTCAGTCAACGTTGCTCTTCTATCAGCTTGAATCAGTCGGCCCATTCTCCTCTGACCTCTAGCATCAACAAGACATTTTCGCCCACACGACTGCCGCATACTGGATGTTTTTCCCTTTTCACACAATTCTTTGTAAACCCTAGAAATGGTTGTGCGTGAAAATCCCAGTAACTGAGCAGATTGTGAAATACTCAGACAGGCCCGTCTGGCACCAACAACCATGCCACGCTCTAAATTGCTTAAATCACCTTTCTTTCCCATTCTGACATTCAGTTTGGAGTTCAGGAGATTGTCTTGACCAGGACCACAACCCTACATGCATTGAAGCAACTGCCATGTGATTGGTTGACTAGATAATAGCATTAATGAGAAATAGAACAGGTGTTCCTAATAATTCTTTAGGTGAGTGTAATTTCTATGTTAGAAGGTATATTATAGGTATATCACACCCCTCAATCAGTTTTTTGGGGGGGCAACAGGTATATCACACCAGTTGCAATTAGTTATTCCAATAGCGTTTGTACCTCTATCTAGCTGCGGTATCTCAGCAGAACCGCACACAACTGCTGCACAATACAAATGCACTATAATATACATGCTATGTTAGAAAGTATATTATAAGTATATCACACCCCTCAGTAAGTCACACCTATCAATTGCACACCTATACCAGTCCTTAAAAGGACTTTTGTGGCCCTATTAGCTACGTTTGATGTCCCTAACAGTCTGTCCCTGCTCCACACAGCAACCTCTCCCTACAATAGCAAAAAGCAGAATGTAAAATGGCTGCCAGATTGGGTTTATTTATAGGGTAGGGGTGTGTCCATGTGCTGAAATGTCTCAATTGGCTGTCCTGTCCCACCTGATGGATGTGTCATGGATCAAAGTTTGGAGCTATGCAAAAAAATGGCGCATGCAAATATCATCATATGTTCGCATGTTTGACGAATCGCAAACGAGCAAAGTTCACCGCAAAATGACCGTCGGGCAAACGGCAAGGCCATCTCTATTGCCTACTACACATTTTAGTACAGCTTTATGCAAAACAAATGGAATACGATGGTAGATGTAAGCACACAGCATATATAGAAGGACTTGCAGGCAGAAAATCTGCAACGTTGTACAGTACCAGCAGCAACATGAATGAGATTTAAACAAATTTCATCCACACGCTACATAAAAAATCTGCACAGAAATTGACAAGCATCGCAGATTTTAATTCTGCAACATGCGACTGTGTGAAGTAATGCTGATTATTTCTGCATTGGGGTTCACCATTTTCATTCCATAAAATAAAATCTCCTGCAAATCCATTTCAAAATCCACTTGTCACTCATGAGAAGTGTAACAAGGATTCATGTCAGTGAATGAATAGCATAAAAAAGTTAAAACTTGGTCAAACTACTAACTTCTTGTAAAATAAATAACAGTAACTTTCATCCATATTTTGGAAGAGCTGAATCTTTAAACTGTAAGGTAGAATTGATTGAGGGTAGATCGATGCAACAAAATCTATGATCATTGTGTGTAAAGTAAAAAATTGCATTTGCCATCACACCTAAGCGTTTACATATAGCCTCTGAGAGAGAATTACTATATGCACCACAGAGTTTAACAACCTCATATCAATATTTTTGAGCACAAGCATCTTTGCTATGCAATGAAAAATTGAGTTCACATTTTGAAAGAAAAAAGTTGTGTTTTTTTATTGCTTTCCTGTAACAGTTAAAATTATATTGATACTGAAAGTGACCCCTGAGAAAAATCTATATTTACCGTTTTGTCTTTTGACAGGGATGATTTTTTTTTTTTTAAATGCAGTTTCAGAAAAATGACTTATCTTCACATTCGAGGTATTAACAATTGGTCTTAAATGTAAAACTGATTTGAACAATACAGCTCAATACCCATTGTTAATGTTAGAAATTGGCATCAATAATTTTTTTATTGCCTTGCTTGCAAAAAATAAGCATCACAAACATCTTAAAATGTATCTACTGTATCGACGTCACTGAAGGCAATATCCTAAAATGTAACTTTTAATCTACATACAATAAAAATTCCAAATTAATCAAGCAGCCACAGGCTGAATGTGATACCTATAGTGCAAAAACCTGTCAAAACAATGGACGGTTAGCAAGAGTCAGGGGTAGGATACAACTGGGACAATTGAACAAGATATACTATATCTGTCCCTAATTTTGCCCTTATTCACACTGCTTATCCCAGAGATATACCTTAAAGGTAGATGTACTCTGTCCACTTACCTAGATGAACCTGTCCTTATACAACTCTATAACTTTCTAACACCACATACAGTATCCCTTAATACAGCAAGAACGCTGAATATGAGTATCTGAAGTGCAACAATAACTGTCAAAAACATAGGACGGTTAGCAAAAAACATTGAGTCTACCATTCAAGGTCTTGCCCGCCCTAGCACTACTATTTAAAGAGGACCTTTCATCGGTCCAAACATTGTGAACTAACATATACAGCGGCGCCCAGGGATCTCACTGCACTTACTATTATCCCTGGGCGCCGCTCCATTCTCCCGTTATGTCCTCTGGTATGTTCGGCGACTTGGTTATAGTAGGCGGAGACTTAGGGGACTTGGTTATAGTAGGAGGAGTCTGCCCTTGTTCTCCTGGGCGTCTCCTTCTCCTAGACTGTAGCGCTGGCCAATCGCAGAGCAGAGCTCACAGCCTGGGAGGTTTTTTCTTTCAGGCTGTGGGCTCTGCGATGCGATTGGCCAGCGTTACAGCCTAGGCGAAGGAGAGGCCCAGCAGAACAAGGGCAGGCTTCTCCTACTATAACCAAGAGAGCGAAGATACCGGAGGACATAACGGGAGAACGGAGCGGCACCCAGGCATAATAGTAAGTGCAGTGAGATTCATGGGCACCGCTGTATATGTCATGATACTTAGTTTACAATGTTTGGACCGATGAAAGGTCCTCTTTAAATGCAGCTCTTTTCCCTGGCAAAATGGAGCTGTCTGTTTGCCCCCTGGAACCCCCCAAGCTGAGTATCTGTTATCTGCAAGTATTTCACACACTGTGCATGCGCCGAATACTAAACAGGATGGGATCAGGGGCGTAGCCAGGGGCATAGCTAAAGACTCATGGGCCCTGGTGCAAGAGTTCAGCTTGGGCCCCCCTTCCCTCAATGCTTTGTGGCCAGGGACAGGGAAGCACATGGTCTTCATGCTTCCTGAGGCAAAAATTGAAATGGCACCCCCCAATGCCAAATGTTTTACCTAACCCCTTCCCTAAAGCCAGAGGTGTAACTTTACCAGCATGCACTTTCTATAATACTTGTGTCTTCTTATGCACCACAAGGGTCTTTGGGCCCCCTCATGCTCCTGGGCCCGGTAGCGACTGCTACCTCTGCACCCCCTATAGCTACGCCCCTAGGTGTAGCTGAAGGCTTATGGGCCCTGGTGAGAGAGTTCAGCCTGGGCCCCCCTTCCCTCAGTCCTTTGTGGCCAGGAGCAGGGGAGCACATAGCCTTTGTGGTCCCTGGGGCAAAAATTGAAACAGCACTCATCTCATGTCAAATTCTTGACCTAACCCCTTCTCTCCAGCCAGAGGTGTAACTTGACCAGCATGCACTTTCTATAACACCGGTGTCTTCTTATGTGGCCCAAGGGTCTTTGGGCCCCCTCAGGCTCCTGGGCCCGGTAGCAACTGCTACCTCTGCACCCCCTATAGCTACGACCCTGTGCGGGATTATGAGGACGATGTGGAGAAGAAGGACGTCAATCAAGTGGATGTGGGAGTGCCAAAAGGGGAGTAGACCGAGCCTCTAGGTGCTGCAGCAACACCCTCATAGCACCTAGAGCAGGCACCCTTAAACTGCGGCCCTCCAGCTGTTGTACAACTACAACTCCCAAAATGCCCTGCTGTAGGCTGATACAGTAGGCTGTTCGGGCATGCTGGGAGTTGTAGTTGCAACAGCTGGAGGGCCGCAGTTTGAGGATGCCTGACCTAGGGGCTTCATTAGCATATTTTAAAAGTCTTTTTTTTAAGAGAAAGGCGGCAGGCATGTATGTACTGCTGACATTAGTACATCGCTAATGTCAGTCAGCTGCAAAATGATTTTTCCTATGACAGAAACCCTTTAAGGTGTATCTCTGGGTCAACTATAGTATATCTTGTTGAATTGTCCCAGTTGTACCCTACCCCTGACTCTTGCTAAACGTCCATTGTTTTGACAGCTTTTTGCACTATAGGTATCACATTCAGCTTGTGGCTGCTTGATTCATTTGGGAGTTTTATTGTATGTAGATTAAAAGTTTATGTTTTAGGAAATTGCCTTCAGTGACATCTATACTAAATTAGCAATTTTTCCTTAGGACATCTTAGTATTCAGTGAATTAGAAATTTTAACTTGCTGCATATGGGACATAGTAGCTGCAAATCGTTCAGATAGCTAATCCTTATCCCACTGCCAAAATCACCTATAAAGTATATGTACCGTAAGTATCAGAACTGGACATGAAGGAATAGAAGGTAACTTGGTCTAATGAATCTGATAGTAGAGATGGTGCTAGGATAAACTATGGAAAGGCAATCCAGCAAAGGCAGTATGATGCTTTGGGCAATGCTCTGTTGCAAAACTTTGGGTCTGTGCATTTATGTGAATGTTATTTTAATTTATAGCTACCAACCTAAACATTGTTGCAGACCAAATACACATCTTTGTTGGAACAAGAGGTACCTATGCAATATTAGACAGGTGATTTTAATGTTATGTCTGTTCAGTGGAAATTTGAGGAAATGATAAGTAAAATACAGTTTGATGTCTGTGGAATTTTCAGAAACTTTCACAATGGGTTGGCTAATATCTGAATGAATTAAGTCTTAAAGGTTTGAGCTGAGTTAGGTTCCAGTAAAGGATTAAGCACCAGTGTAGTTCACCAAGGGTGTAAGGTCATATGATTGACCAATCCCAGAAAAAGAAGGAACATAGACTGACCTCCTCAGCTACTGTTTTGAGATACATAGATAGCATTCAGGACAGCAGTATACTGTAAGTTACTGGAAGAAAATCACTGCCCTTTGTTGACAGACCCTCTTTACACATATAGACAATCCTTGTGGTATTCACGTGAGAGCAAATACAAACGTAACCAGTCTCAAATAAATTAGAATAAAGCCCCAAGCACATGAGTGCTGATGTCTCCACTGAAGAGTCCAATGTGTTGGCAAAACATGTCAGGTGCCTCGATAATTACCTACATAGCTTCTTTTACTTCCAGACCCTCTTGTTTGCCTGCTATTGTTGACATTAGTTGAAAAATCCGAATATAATAGCATTCCAGCAAATACAGTATGTCATATCTTTTTTGTGGTAAAAAAAAAAAAAAACTTTAAATAGATTTATGTGTAAAATTATATAGATAAATAACGAGTTTACAAAAAAAAAACCATCAGACAACAGTTAGAAGATCCAGAAAGTTGAGGAGGAGTTAGGAGGCAGCAAAAGCATAACGTACTGTGCAGGAGGAAAGATGAAACATCATCAGGTCTTCAGAGGGGCAATTTGCGGTGGCCCAGTCTAAGCGCTGCAGTCACATGAGAGCCGCAGCCCTTCTTTAACAGTCCAGACTGGCGGGAGTGCCGATCCAGGCTGTTTAACACTTTATAGATAATAAATATTTGGATTACAGTGGTTCTACCAACTATGATCTATGGTGTAGGTGCATTCTCTTGACACACCCACTGTCAATTTGAAAATTAGAGCAATAAATTATAAATATAATGGAGGGCACTCAGTTATCTGGTGTTGCACAGAATACTCCAGTATACATAAATGTACAGTTTTTTATTACCAAGGATATAAACTTAAAATAAAACACACAGGCTAAAAAATGTGTTTAGAACAAAGACAAAATAGGGTAATCATATACATTAATGATCTAAAACCCCATGGCCGTAAATGTGTCGTGAGCATGTAGCTGATACCCTTAACCCCTAATAATTCACAAAAATTAAAAATAGTAATGCTGTTGTGGGCAATTGGTGTTCAATATCTTTGTAGCAAATGATAAAGTAGCAATCGAATGTCAAACGTCCATGATGAATTAGATAGTGATATACAAACCGGATTCCAAAAAAGTTGGGACACTATACAAATCGTGAATAAATACAGAATACAATGATGTGGAGGTGCCAACTTCTAATATTTTATTCAGAATAGAACATAAATCACGGAACAAAAGTTTAAACTGAGAAAATGTACCATTTTAAGGGAAAAATATGTTGAATCAGAATTTCATGGTGTTAACAAATCCCCAAAAAGTTGGGACAAGGCCATTTTCACCAATGTGTGGCATCTCCCCTTCTTCTTACAACACTCAACAGACGTCTGAAGACCGAGGAGATCAGTTTCTCAAGTTTAGAAATAGAAATGCTCTCCCATTCTTGTCTAATACAGGCCTCTAACTGGTCAATAGTCTTGGGCCTTCTTTGTTGCACCTTCCTCTTTATGATGCGCCAAATGTTCTCTATAGGTGAAAGATCTGGACTGCAGACTGGCCATTTCAGTACCCGGATCCTTCTCCTACGCAGCCATGATGTTGTGATTGATGCAGAATGTGGTCTGGCATTATCTTGTTGAAAAATGCAGGGTCTTCCCTGAAAGAGATGACGTCTGGATGGGAGCATATGTTGTTCTAGAACCTGAATATATTTTTCTGCATTGATGGTGCCTTTCCAGACATGCAAGCTGCCCATGCCACACGCACTCATGCAACCCCATACCATCAGAGATGCAGGCTTCTGAACTGAGCGTTGATAACAACTTGGGTTGTCCTTGTCCTCTTTGGTCCGGATGACATTGCGTCCCAGATTTCCAAAAAGAACTTTGAATTGTGACTCGTCTGACCACAGAACAGTCTTCCATTTTGCCACACTCCATTTTAAATGATCTCTGGCCCAGTGAAAACGCCTGAGCTTGTGGATCTTGCTTAGAAATGGCTTCTTCTTTGCACTGTAGAGTTTCAGCTGGCAACGGCGGATGGCACGGTGGATTGTGTTCACTGACAATGGTTTCTGGAAGTATTCCTGAGCCCATTCTGTGAATTCCTTTACAGTAGCATTCTGTTTGTGGTGCAGTGTCGTTTAAGGGCCCGGAGATCACGGGCATCCAGTATGGTTTTATGGAAATCTTCTGGTGATGTTATGCACAGTTGATGATGATAGATGCAAAGTCTTTGCAATTTTTCGCTGGGTAACACCTTTCTGATATTGCTCCACTATCTTTCTGCGCAACATCGTGGGAATTGGTGATCCTCTACCCACCTTGGCTTCTGAGAGACACTGCCACTCTGAGAAGCTCTTTTTATATCCAATCAGGTTGCGAATTGACCTAATTAGTGTTAATTGGTCTTCCAGCTCTTCGTTATGCTCAAATTTACTTTTTCCAGCCTCTTACTGCTACTTGTCCCAACTTTTTTGGGATTTGTTGACACCGTGAAAATTTGAATCAATGTATTTTTTCTTTAAAATGATACATTTACTCGGATTAAGCGTTTGATCTGTCATCTACGTTCTATTACAAATAAAATATTGACATTTGCCATCTCCACATCATTGCATTCAGTTTTTATTCAGAATTTGTTTAGTGTCCCAACTTTTTGGGAATCCAGTTTGTATCATACAATAGGTAGAGATGTTGCGAACATAAAATTTTCCGTTCGCGAACCGTGAACGCGAATCTCCGCAAATGTTTGCGAACGTGCGAACCGGGCGAACCGCAATAGACTTCAATAGAAAGGCGAATTTGAAAACCCACAGGGACTCTTTGTGGCCACAATAGTGATGGAAAAGTTGTTTCAAGGGGACTAAAACCTGGACTGTGGCATGCCGGAGGGGGGTCCATGGCAAAATTCCCATGGAAAATTACGTAGTTGACGCAGAGTGTGGTAAGTTGAAATCGCAATGAGATTTATAGAACTTGAATTAATCGCATTGAGATTTCAGCTTTCTCCAATCCGACAGTACATTCTAGCATGGAGTCGTTCCCATGGTGATGGGGACACTCCATGAGCACGGAAGTCGGCAGAAGTTCTAAGTTGAAATCCCAATGCGATTTTATATAATTAATCGCATTGCGAATTCAACTTAGAGCTGCTGGATTCCTAATGGTTGTATTGCTAGAATATAATGAAGATTGAGAATATACACTGTAGTGCTATATTCGTTATATTCGTCAATTCTAGCAATACAACCATTAGGAACTTAGCTCTAAGTTGAACTCGCAATGCGATTAATATAACCTGCATTATTCGCATTGCGATTACAACTTAGATCTGAGTTCCTAATGGTTGTATTGCTAGAATTGACAACGAATATAACACTATATTCTCAATCTTCGTTATATCCTATCAATATAACCATTAGGAACCCAGCTCTAAGTTGTAATCTCAATGCGATTAATATAACCTGTATTAATCGCATTGCGATTACAACTTTGTGACACTGCAGCTTCAGAATTAATCTAAGATGGATGCTGTCCTTGCTTTTTGATAGGCTGTGGGAGGGTCTGGGAGGGAGGGTATGCTGATTGGCTGGAATGTGTCTGCTGACTGTGAGGTACAGGGTATAAGTTTGCTCAATGATGACATATAGGAGGTGGACCGAACATTGCATATGTTCGCCCACCGCGGCGAAAGCGAACATGCAATATTCGCCGGGAACTGTTCGCCGGCGAATAGTTCGGGACATCTCTAACAATAGGTGGAATTCCATAATTATTCATATAACTGGTATAAAATAGGGTATACGATCTGACCACATTAGCTAAGTTTCATACAGGTCTCATATGCATAGTAATTTTGGTCCAAAAATAAAATACAGGCGAGCATATAATACAATACTAGATACCAGTCCAATCAATATAGTATTAGTGGGCCGGCCTCCAATATAAATGGTCTATATATAGAGGTCCACTGGCACCTATATACTATTTTGGAGACTACCACTAATTTGGTGCTATATATTGTATTGAATAAGTCAGAGTGGTATCAGGGATAGTGAAGGGACTCCTCTATACCATACCTCTATAATGTTGATTGTATGGCCATAGCAGCTGTTTATCAAGGTTCATAAGTCACTGGTTTGAGTGTAACAAACTTGCAACTTGATATCAAATGTTGTTTTTGTAGAACTTTGCATCAAAAAGTGCGCTGATATATATATATGCTGATAAGATGTAGAGAAATGGAATAAGATGAATGTCTCTTCTATACCATCTTAATATTGTTCATATATTTGTAGCAGCTGTTCATAAAGCATTTATAAAATAGTTGTATAATTGTAACAAGCTAGTAGATCCATTACTGATCCCTCTGCTAGCGAGACATCTCTTTGTCCGAAATGGAGTTAAATCACCATAGCCGGCAAGCATGATCCACTTACTTTTACAGCATCCCACGTGGCGTCCCACATGATCGGGAGCTGTTGCTTTGATCCGCTGAAGAGAAGCCGCTGTGTGCATAGCCTGGCATGGGTTTATTCACCGCAGAGGACTAGTAGTGTATGACTGGTATAGAGAGCTTGCTTGGTATTGTGCTGAATTGTTCTGTTCGATATACAGTATGGTCTCAAATATGGATGACTGCAGTCAATCTTTACCCACTCCTGTGTTCAGTGCTTAAGAGGGTCTCACCAGACATGTTTCGGAGCATGTAGCTCCTTCAGTGGTAGCGCCAACCACAAGGCATGAGGAAATTCAGATTCGTTGCCAACACAAATTTTCCTAAACTTTGGACCGAATTCCACCTCGAATGCTTTGCTTCGTTCAACACTATTGCTTATATATTGAGTACTGCCTCTGTCTCTCTCATGCACTCCTTCCCCCTCCACTGCTGAGCCTGGGAGATGAAGTAGAGCACTACAGGTATCTGCCTATTTACTTCTTTAGACCACTAGGGATCTTTATTAATCCCCTTACAGTCCTATACCACCAGGGATCTCCTTATTAACCCTTTTATTGTTGTAGACCATTGGGTAGCTGTCCCTTAACCTCTTACCCTGCCAAAGACTAACAAGGCTCTGTCTTTTAACCCCTTCTCTGCCTTAGACAATTTGAGATTTATCCATTATCCTGTAATCACTGTCCTAAACACCCATGATCTACCCATAATCCTTTACCTGCTGGATAGCAGCAGTAGGCCATAACTCCTGAAAATGAGCAGTGTATAATGCAATTGCCAAAGGAGGCAATATGGACAATCACAATACATTAGTAAGTGCCTTGTATTAACTTTCTCTACATGATAAATGCCATTTGCTGAAGTGAGGCAACCCCTTTACATAGAAACATAGAATGTGTCGGCAGATAAGAACCATTTGGCCCATCTAGTCTGCCCAATATACTAAATACTATGGATAGCCCCTGGCCTTATCTTATATGAAGGATGGCCTTATGCCTATCCCATGCATGCTTAAACTCCTTCACTGTATTTGCAGCTACCACTTCTGCAGGAAGGCTATTCCATGCATCCACTACTCTCTCAGTAAAGTAATACTTCCTGATATTACTTTTAAACCTTTGCCCCTGCTGTGAGCTGAAGTACCAAGGAGAGCCACAACCAAATGTGTGGTTCTGCACGAGGGTATACAATGTTGAAGAAACACTACTCAAAGGAACACTGTGGCTACTTAATTCAGCTGATCGTTGAAGGTTCTAGAAGTCCGACCTCCACAATCAGACATTGATAGCCTATCCTAAATGCAGGAAAACCCCTTAATATGCAGTAATAATGTAAAGTCTGCTGTAGTGATTACTCATATTTACATACGGTAGTTAATACAGTTGAAAAAATACATAACTCCATCAAGTTCAAACAAGGGATAGGTGGGGATGCGAATCCCAGAAGGAAGTGAGACTCAGATTTCTACACATTTTCATAAGCATTAGTGTTGATCAAGCAACAAAGTGCTCTGGTGCTCAAGTAGAACACTTTGGGATGCTCGGGTGCTCTACAGAGCAGGAGAGCACAATGGAAGTCAATAGGAGAACCAGAGCATTAAACCAGGCACCCCCTGCTCTGAAGAGGGGAGGGTGTCTAGTTCATAGGAAAAGGTCAGAAATAGATGGAAACACTACTGGAATGGTTTGGGAATAGCATGGGGAGGATGTCTGTATAAATCTTTGACTCCCAGGTCGCTGCTGGGAACGATGTTGTATGCCACTTTTACAGACTGACAATAATGCGCACAAAACCGAAGATAAAATAAATTTTAGAGAAAAAATTGTTATGAAACATTCTTTCCTGTATATTTACTTGTATATAAAGTGCAAGTGCTGCCAAAAATTACAAGGAAGAGGCACTCCGATACAACCTGCATATCACATAAAGGAGGGCATCATACACATTGTGGTACAATTGTTCAGGTAGTGGGACTCCTACATACACACCCTTGAAAATTTTTGATTGATGGTCCCTCAAAATCTTTAGGAGCGAGGGCAGCCTAATAAGCATGTTGATATGATGGAGGAGGAGGACGAGAAAAGGAAGATTGAACCATATACCCTTTTTTGTGGTAGAAGGGGTGCATGGGAATACAGTGTATTCAATACACCATAAAAGGCACATTTAAAGTGTTCAGCCACTTTCCTCTGGTGGAGTAGAGAAGTAAAGGGCAATCCAGGCCTTGTTCATTTTGCTAAGAGTAAACCTGTCAGCATTTTCAGTTGACAGGCGGATGCGCTTATCAGTTATTATGCCCCCAGCAACATTAAATACCCCCTCTGCCAAAATGCTGGCGGCAGGGCAGGCCAGAACCTCCAAGGCATAGATTGCCACTTGGACACCCAATAATTGTAAGGCACAGAGGGATCACTGAGGACGATGACACTGTCTGCTACGTACTCCTTTTCCCTCCTTGTGACACAAGACAGCGCATGTCCCAGGCCTTGGGGAGTGCTGTCCTGCCTCTGTTGGAACTGCTGTGTGTTCCCCTCGTCTCCCCTCCTCAGTTGCCAAAGGAACTATGTACTCTGCCACCAGCGTTGTCAGCTGGAAATGTTTGGAGCAATTTTTCCACAAGAACCTTCTGGTATGTCACGTTTTTCTAGTCCTCTCC